>NW_026511983.1:0-25000 GCF_027579735.1 Bombina bombina
ATTCTTCCTTCCATCCAGGAAGGTCAATTCATGACCACGGTGGATTTAAAGGATGCGTATCTACATATTCCTATCCACAAGGAACATCATCGGTTCCTGAGGTTCGCATTCCTGGACAAACATTACCAGTTCGTGGCGCTTCCTTTCAGATTAGCCACTGCTCCAAGGATTTTCACAAAGGTACTAGGGTCCCTTCTAGCTGTGCTAAGACCAAGGGGCATTGCTGTAGTACCTTACTTGGACGACATTCTGATTCAAGCGTTGTCCCTTCCTCAAGCAAAGGCTCACACGGACATTGTCCTGGCCTTTCTCAGATCTCACGGATGGAAAGTGAACGTGGAAAAGAGTTCTCTATCTCCGTCAACAAGGGTTCCCTTCTTGGGAACAATAATAGACTCCTTAGAAATGAGGATTTTTCTGACAGAGGCCAGAAAAACAAAACTTCTAGACTCTTGTCGGATACTTCATTCCGTTCCTCTTCCTTCCATAGCTCAGTGCATGGAAGTGATCGGGTTGATGGTAGCGGCAATGGACATAGTTCCTTTTGCGCGCATTCATCTAAGACCATTACAACTGTGCATGCTCAGTCAGTGGAATGGGGACTATACAGACTTGTCTCCAAAGATACAAGTAAATCAGAGGACCAGAGACTCACTCCGTTGGTGGCTGTCCCTGGACAACCTGTCACGAGGGATGACATTCCGCAGACCAGAGTGGGTCATTGTCACGACCGACGCCAGTCTGATGGGCTGGGGCGCGGTCTGGGGATCCCTGAAAGCTCAGGGTCTTTGGTCTCGGGAAGAATCTCTTCTACCGATAAATATTCTGGAACTGAGAGCGATATTCAATGCTCTCAAGGCTTGGCCTCAGCTAGCGAGGGCCAAGTTCATACGGTTTCAATCAGACAACATGACAACTGTTGCGTACATCAACCATCAGGGGGGAACAAGGAGTTCCCTGGCGATGGAAGAAGTGACCAAAATCATTCTATGGGTGGAGTCTCACTCCTGCCACCTGTCTGCTATCCACATCCCAGGAGTGGAAAATTGGGAAGCGGATTTCTCCAACATAGGTGTGTCCGGTCCACGGCGTCATCCTTACTTGTGGGATATTCTCTTCCCCAACAGGAAATGGCAAAGAGCCCAGCAAAGCTGGTCACATGATCCCTCCTAGGCTCCGCCTACCCCAGTCATTCTCTTTGCCGTTGTACAGGCAACATCTCCACGGAGATGGCTTAGAGTTTTTTAGTGTTTAACTGTAGTTTTTATTATTCAATCAAGAGTTTGTTATTTTAAAATAGTGCTGGTATGTACTATTTACTCAGAAACAGAAAAGAGATGAAGATTTCTGTTTGTATGAGGAAAATGATTTTAGCACCGTAACTAAAATCCATGGCTGTTCCACACAGGACTGTTGAGAGCAATTAACTTCAGTTGGGGGAACAGTGTGCAGTCTCTTACTGCTTGAGGTATGACACATTCTAACAAGACGATGTAATGCTGGAAGCTGTCATTTTCCCTATGGGATCCGGTAAGCCATGTTTATTAAGATAGTAAATAAGGGCTTCACAAGGGCTTATTAAGACTGTAGACTTTTTCTGGGCTAAATCGATTCATTATTAACACATATTTAGCCTTGAGGAATCATTTATTCTGGGTATTTTGATATGATTATATCGGCAGGCACTGTTTTAGACACCTTATTCTTTAGGGGCTTTCCCTAATCATAGTCAGAGCCTCATTTTCGCGCCGGTATGGCGCACTTGTTTTTGAGGACAGCATGGCATGCAGCTGCATGTGTGTGGAGCTCTGATACATAGAAAAGTCTTTCTGAAGGCATCATTTGGTATCGTATTCCCCTTTGGGCTTGGTTGGGTCTCAGCAAAGCAGATTCCAGGGACTGTAAAGGGGTAAAATATAAAAACGGCTCCGGTTCCGTTATTTTAAGGGTTAAAGCTTCCAAATTTGGTGTGCAATACTTTTAAGGCTTTAAGACACTGTGGTGAAATTTTGGTGAATTTTGAACAATTCCTTCATACTTTTTCGCAATTGCAGTATTAAAGTGTGTTTAGTTTAAAATTTAAAGTGACAGTAACGGTTTTATTTTAAAACGTTTTTTGTGCTTTGTTATCAAGTTTATGCCTGTTTAACATGTCTGAACTACCAGATAGATTGTGTTCTAACTGTGGGGAAACCAAGGTTCCTTCTCATTTAACCATGTCATAAAAAAATTTAGTAAAAATGATGCCCAAGATGATTCCTCAAGTGAGGGGAGTAAGCATGGTACTGCATCATCCCCTCCTTCGTCTACACCAGTCTTGCCCATACAGGAGGCCCCTAGTACATCTAGTGCGCCAATACTCCTTACTATGCAACATTTAACGGCTGTAATGGATAATTCTATCAAAAACATTTTAGCCAATATGCCCACTTATCAGCGAAAGCGCGACTGCTCTGTTTTAGAAAATTCTGTAGAGCATGAGAACGCTGATGATATGGTTTCTGAAGGGCCCCTACACCAGTCTGAGGGGGCCAGGGAGGTTTTGTCTGAGGGAGAAATTTCAGATTCAGGAAACATTTCTCAACAAGCTGAACCTGATGTGATTACTTTTAAATTTAAGTTGGAACATCTCCGCGCTCTGCTTAAGGAGGTGTTATCCAATTTGGATGATTGTGATTATCTGGTCATTCCAGAACCACTATGTAAAATGGAAAAGTTCTTAGAGGCCCCGGGGCCCCCCGAAGCTTTTCCTATATCCAAGCGGGTGGCGTACATTGTTAGTAAGGAATGGGACAGGCCCGGTATACCTTTAGTACCTCCCCCCATATTTAAAAAATTGTTTTCCTATAGTCGACCCCAGAAAGGACTGATGGCAGACAGTCCCCAAGGTCGAGGGGGCGGTTTCTACTCTACACAAGCGCGCCACTATACCATAGAAGATAGTTGTGCTTTCCAAGATCCTATGGATAAAAAATTAGAAGGTCTGCTAAAAAAGATGTTTGTTCAGCAAGGTTCCCTTCTACAACCAATTGCATGCATTGTCCCTGTCACTGCAGCCGCGTGCTTCTAGTTTGATGAGCTAGGAAAGGCGATTATTAGTAATTCTTCTTCTTATGAGGAGATTATGGACAGAATTCGTGCTCTTAAATTGGCTAATTCTTTCACCCTAGACGCCACCTTGCAATTGGCTAGGTTAGCGGCGAAAAAATTCTGGGTTTGCTATTGTGGCGCAGAGCGCTTTGGTTAAAATCTTGGGCAGCGGATGCGTCTTCCAAGAACAATTGCTTGACATTCCTTTCAAGGGGAAAACACTCTTTGGCCCTGACTTGAAAGAGATTATCTCTGATATCACTGGGGGCAAGGGCCACGCCCTTCCTCAGGATAGGTCTTTTCAACCTAAGTTTCGTCCCTTTCGCAGAAACGGATCAGCCCCAAGGGCTACGTCCTCTAAGCAGGAAGGTAATACTTCTCAAGCCAATCCAGCCTATCCAGCCTGGAGACCTATGCAAGGCTGGAACAAAGGAAAGCAGGCCAGGAAACCTGCCACTGCTACCAAGACAGCATGAAATGCGGGCCCCCGATCCGGGACCGGATCTGGTGGGGGGCAGACTCTCTCTCTTCGCTCAGGCTTGGGCAAGAGATGTTCTGGATCCTTGGGCGCTAGAAATAGTCTCCCAAGGTTATTCTCTGGAGTTCAAGGGGCTTCCTCCAAGGGGGAGGTTCCACAGGTCTCAGTTGTCTTCAGACCACATAAGAAGACCTGCTAAAAATGGGAGTGATTCATCCTGTTCCATTAGGAGAACAAGGGATGGGGTTCTACTCCAATCTGTTCATAGTTCCCAAAAAAGAGGGAACGTTCAGACCAATCTTAGATCTCAAGATCTTGAACAAGTTTCTCAAGGTTCCATCGTTCAAGATGGAAACCATTCGAACACTTCTTCCTTCCATCCAGGAAGGTCAATTCATGACCAAGGTGGATTTCAAGGATGCGTATCTACATATTCCTATCCACAAGGAACATCATCGGTTCCTAAGGTTTGCATTCCTGGACAAGCATTTCCAGTTCGTGGCGTTTTCTTTCGGATTAGCCACTGCTCCTAGGATTTTCTCATAGGTACTAGGGTCCCTTCTGGCGGTGCTAAGACCAAGGGGCATTGCTGTAGTACCTTACTTGGACGACATTCTGATTCGAGCGTCGTCCCTTCCTCAAGTAAAGGCTCACACGGACATTGTCCTGGCCTTTCTCAGATCTCACGGATGGAAAGTGAACGTGGAAAAGAGTTCTCTATCTCCGTCAACGAGGGTTCCCTTCTTGGGAACTATAATAGACTCCTTAGAAATGAGGATTTTTCTGACAGAAGCCAGAAAAACAAAACTTCTAGACTCTTGTCGGATACTTCATTCCGTTCCTCTTCCTTCCATAGCGCAGTGCATGGAAGTGATAGGTTTGATGGTAGCGGCAATGGACATAGTTCCTTTTGTGCGCATTCATCTAAGACCATTACAATTGTTCATGCTCAGTCAGTGGAATGGGGACTATTCAGACTTGTCTCCGAAGATACAAGTAAATCAGAGGACCAGAGACTCATTCCGTTGGTGGCTGTCCCTGGACAACCTGTCACAAGGGATGACCTTCCGCAGACCAGAGTGGGTCATTGTCACGACCGACGCCAGTCTGATGGGCTGGGGCGCGGTCTGGGGATCCTGAAAGCTCAGGGTCTTTGGTCTCGGGTAGAATCTCTTCTACCGATAAATATTCTGGAACTGAGAGCGATATTCAATGCTCTCAAAGCTTGGCCTCAGCTAGCGAGGGCCAAGTTCATACATCAACCATCAGGGGGGAACAAGGAGTTCCCTAGCGATGGAAGAAGTGACCAAAATCATTCTATGGGCGGAGTCTCACTCCTGCCACCTGTCTGCTATCCACATCCCAGGAGTGGAAAATTGGGAAGCGGATTTTCTGAGTCGGCAGACATTGCATCCGGGGGAGTGGGAACTCCATCCGGAAATCTTTGCCCAAGTCACTCAACCGTGGGGCATTCCAGACATGGATCTGATGGCCTCTCGTCAGAACTTCAGAGTTCCTTACTACGGGTACAGATCCAGGGATCCCAAGGCGGCTCTAGTGGATGCACTAGTAGCACCTTGGACCTTCAAACTAGCTTATGTGTTCCCGCCGTTTCCTCTCATCCCCAGGCTGGTAGCCAGGATCAATCAGGAGAGGGCGTCGGTGATTTTGATAGCTCCTGCGTGGCCACGCAGGACTTGGTATGCAGATCTGGTGAATATGTCATCGGCTCCACCATGGAAGCTACCTTTGAGACGAGACCTTCTTGTTCTAGGTCCGTTCGACCCACTCCAGCTGACTGCTTGGAGATTGAACGCTTGATCTTATCAAAGCGAGGGTTCTCAGATTCTGTTATTAATACTCTTGTTCAGGCCTGAAAGCCTGTAACCAGAAAAATTACCACATAATTTGGTATATCTGTTGGTGTGAATCTGCAGGATTCCCTTGGGACAAGGTTAAGAGTCTATCCTTCCTTCGAGAAGGATTGGAAAAAGGATTATCTGCAAGTTCCTTGATGGGACAGATTTCTGCCTTGTCTGTGTTACTTCACAAGAAGCTGGCAGCTGTGCCAGATGTTCTAGCCTTTGTTCAGGCTCTGGTTAGAATCAAGCCTGTTTACAAAATTTTGACTCCTCCTTGGAGTCTCAACATAGTTCTTTCAGTTCTTCAGGGGGTTCCGTTTGAACCCTTACATTCCGTTGATATTAAGTTATTATCTTGGAAAGTTTTGTTTTTGGTTGCAATTTCTTCTGCTAGAAGAGTTTCAGAATTATCTGCTCTGCAGTGTTCTTCTCCTTATCTGGTGTTCCATGCAGATAAGGTGGTTTTGCGTACTAAACCTGGTTTTCTTCCAAAAGTTGTTTCTAACAAAAACATTAACCAGGAGATAGTTGTGCCTTCTTTGTGTCCTAATCCAGTTTCAAAGAAGGAACGTTTGTTGCACAACTTGGATGTAGTTCGTGCTCTCAAATTTTACTTAGCAGCTACTAAGGATTTCAGACAAACTTCGTCTTTGTTTGTTGTTTATTCTGGTAAACGGAGAGGTCAAAAAGCAACTTCTACCTCTCTCTCCTTCTGGATTAAAAGCATTATCCGATTGGCTTATGAGACTGCCGGACGGCAGCCTCCTGAAAGAATCACAGCTCACTCCACTAGGGCTGTGGCTTCCACATGGGCCTTCAAGAACGAGGCTTCTGTTGATCAGATATGTAAGGCAGCGACTTGGTCTTCACTGCACACTTTTTCTAAATTTTACAACTTTGATACTTTTGCTTCTTCTGAGGCTATTTTTGGGAGAAAGGTTTTGCAAGCCGTGGTGCCTTCCATTTAGGTGACCTGATTTGCTCCCTCCCTTCATCCGTGTCCTAAAGCTTTGGTATTGGTTCCCACAAGTAAGGATGACGCCGTGGACCGGACACACCTATGTTGGAGAAAACAGAATTTATGTTTACCTGATAAATTACTTTCTCCAACGGTGTGTCCGGTCCACGGCCCGCCCTGGTTTTTTTTTAATCAGGTCTGATAATTTATTTTCTTTAACTACAGTCACCACGGTAACATATGGTTTCTCCTATGCAAATATTCCTCCTTAACGTCGGTCGAATGACTGGGGTAGGCGGAGCCTAGGAGGGATCATGTGACCAGCTTTGCTGGGCTCTTTGCCATTTCCTGTTGGGGAAGAGAATATCCCACAAGTAAGGATGACGCCGTGGACCGGACACTCCGTTGGAGAAAGTAATTTATCAGGTAAACATAAATTCTGTTTTTCTGAGTCGTCAGACATTGCATCCGGGGGAGTGGGAACTCCATCCGGAAATCTTTGCCCAAGTCACTCAGCTGTGGGGCATTCCAGACATGGATCTGATGGCCTCTCGTCAGAACTTCAAAGTTCCTTGCTACGGGTCCAGATCCAGGGATCCCAAGGCGGCTCTAGTGGATGCACTAGTAGCACCTTGGACCTTCAAACTAGCTTATGTGTTCCCGCCGTTTCCTCTCATCCCCAGGCTGGTAGCCAGGATCAATCAGGAGAGGGCGTCGGTGATCTTGATAGCTCCTGCGTGGCCACGCAGGACTTGGTATGCAGATCTGGTGAATATGTCATCGGTTCCACCTTGGAAGCTACCTTTGAGACGAGACCTTCTTGTTCAGGGTCCGTTCGAACATCCGAATCTGGTTTCACTCCAGCTGACTGCTTGGAGATTGAACGCTTGATCTTATCGAAGCGAGGGTTCTCAGATTCTGTTATCAATACTCTTGTTCAGGCCAGAAAGCCTGTAACTAGAAAGATTTACCACAAAATTTGGAAAAAATATATCTGTTGGTGTGAATCTAAAGGATTCCCTTGGGACAAGGTTAAGATTCCTAGGATTCTATCCTTCCTTCAAGAAGGATTGGAAAAAGGATTATCTGCAAGTTCCCTGAAGGGACAGATTTCTGCCTTGTCTGTGTTACTTCACAAAAAGCTGGCCGCTGTGCCAGATGTTCAAGCCTTTGTTCAGGCTCTGGTTAGAATTAAGCCTGTTTACAAACCTTTGACTCCTCCTTGGAGTCTCAATTTAGTTCTTTCAGTTCTTCAGGGGGTTCCGTTTGAACCCTTACATTCCGTTGATATTAAGTTATTATCTTGGAAAGTTTTGTTTTTGGTTGCAATTTCTTCTGCTAGAAGAGTTTCAGAATTATCTGCTCTGCAGTGTTCTCCTCCTTATCTGGTGTTCCATGCAGATAAGGTGGTTTTACGTACTAAACCTGGTTTTCTTCCAAAAGTTGTTTCTAACAAAAACATTAACCAGGAGATTATCGTACCTTCTCTGTGTCCGAAACCAGTTTCAAAGAAGGAACGTTTGTTGCACAATTTGGATGTTGTTCGCGCTCTAAAATTCTATTTAGATGCTACAAAGGATTTTAGACAAACATCTTCCTTGTTTGTTGTTTATTCCGGTAAAAGGAGAGGTCAAAAAGCAACTTCTACCTCTCTCTCTTTTTGGATTAAAAGCATCATCAGATTGGCTTACGAGACTGCCGGACGGCAGCCTCCCGAAAGAATCACAGCTCATTCCACTAGGGCTGTGGCTTCCACATGGGCCTTCAAGAACGAGGCTTCTGTTGATCAGATATGTAGGGCAGCGACTTGGTCTTCACTGCACACTTTTACCAAATTTTACAAGTTTGATACTTTTGCTTCTTCTGAGGCTATTTTTGGGAGAAAGGTTTTGCAAGCCGTGGTGCCTTCCATTTAGGTGACCTGATTTGCTCCCTCCCTTCATCCGTGTCCTAAAGCTTTGGTATTGGTTCCCACAAGTAAGGATGACGCCGTGGACCGGACACACCTATGTTGGAGAAAACAGAATTTATGTTTACCTGATAAATTACTTTCTCCAACGGTGTGTCCGGTCCACGGCTCGCCCTGGTTTTTTTTTAATCAGGTCTGATAATTTATTTTCTTTAACTACAGTCACCACGGTACCATGGTTTCTCCTATGCAAATATTCCTCCTTAAAGTCGGTCGAATGACTGGGGTAGGCGGAGCCTAGGAGGGATCATGTGACCAGCTTTGCTGGGCTCTTTGCCATTTCCTGTTGGGGAGGAGAATATCCCACAAGTAAGGATGACGCCGTGGACCGGACACACCGTTGGAGAAAGTAATTTATCAGGTAAACATAAATTCTGTTTTTATGATATTGATTACTGTATCTTGTAATAAAGGATACACCTTCAAAGTGATCCTTTTCTTTAGGTTTCTCTGGATTTAGAAATTGTGTCCTCATAGTATTGGTTATCTCTGCTCTTGCAATAGATACTTCCTTTCTATTATACCCTCTTTGACACAGTCTGTCCTCTAAGTCTGAAGCCTGTATATCAAATTCCTCTTGTGTTGTACAATTACGTCTTAAACGTATGAACTGCCCCTTTGTAACTGATCGAAAAACCCTTTTAGGGTGGTTACTTCTCGCATGGAGCAGCGTATTTCCTGAAATAGGCTTTCTGAACACTTTTGTGTATACTTTGTGCTGCCTGCTCATTAGTGTTACATCCAAATAATTGAGCTGTGTAACATTAAACTCATGTGTTAGCCTTAACACAAGAAATAAGACTCAAATGGGACATTTGTACTTTGCAAAAATATTTGAATCAGGGCATGATACCCAGAGGCCTAAGGGTTAATAAATTTCCCACCTTTGCAGTAGAAGATGAAGAATTTATAAGAGTTTGGAATGGGGTGCTTTCATATTGTTCATTAAAATTGATGGGAATGTTGATAGAATTCAAATCCAAGCTATTAGTTACTGTTTCAAAAGAAATTGATGTTTTGCAAATAGAGTTAAATGTACGTAGCAAAGAGTTACAATTTAAGAAATTTGACTCAATTCTGCAGGTCACATTAGCAGAATCTAAAGCATTGATTATGGAAATTAAACATGATAAATATTTAAGGGATCTGAGTGATTATGAAAATAACAAAATTTATATTTGGAACAGAAAACTTAGAACAAGCTATAGAAGGGAGAATGATCAAAAAAGGTTCCCCAAAGGTAAAAAATCAGGTAGAAAACAAAACAAACAAGCTTTTAAATCTAAGAAGGTTACCTTTAATGAAAGTGAGGCAGAGTCCTCGGGGGACTGTTCCACGTCAGGAGAAGAAGAGGACAGAGCCAGTGATAGGGTCATTGTCTATAATTCTGAACAATCAGTAGCCCATATATCCAAGGGTAATACAGAGAGTAATACCACTAAGTATCAGCAAAATTATGCAAATGAAGCAAGTTCTATAAATTATAGGGGGGAGGAAAGATCAGAAGTAGCACAGGTTTTTTCAAAGGTCCCAGAAGGATTCGAAGGGGGGGGGGGCGCTACAAAAGGCAAAGGGATTCTAAAAGAGAATCCACTACAACAGCGCCAACCTCCCAGGAGAGGCAGATCAAAAACCAAGTATCAATAAATTCTGTAATCAATCTGTCTTCACGTCCACTAAGTGCCATTGAGACTAAGGTCTTAAACTATGGCTTAAGTTTTGTGCCAGCTGACACATTTAATTTATTTCAAACCTTAGTGGACGTGAACAGATTGATCAGAAATCTCACAGTAAAGAAATATTTTGCTAAAGGAGATATGGGGAATAGTCAAAACAAAACTGAAAAGGTGTCCCAGTTTAACACTATGTTATCCTTTCAGGAGGTATGTGATTTGGAGACACTTGAAAATTTATACTGTGAGAGTGACAACAATGAGATGTATATGGATACAAATAAAGTATCGACTGGTCCACAGTTTTCGAGTGCCTCGAAATTCTATCCCTTACACATAAGAGGAAGCATTCTGGAACAATTTCAGAAAAGAGTGGAGAGAGACCTCACAAACTTAGCATATGTTGCCAGACAAAATGAACATACAAATTTAAACAAAAGTGAATTATCAGCACTAAATGATCTCAAAAGAGATACCAGTTTGGTGATAAGATCAGCGGACAAGGGTGGGTCCGTGGTTGTCATGGACAGAAGCTTCTTTGTTCAAGAAGCATCACGACAACTATCGGACCCACTACAGTATACCCTACTGTCGCAAGATCCTACTGCAAGATTCAAACGTGAATTGTTGCATTTGATTGATGATGGAATGGAAGCAGGCTTTGTGGATGAGAAAACAAGTGAGTTTTTGATAGTGGATTCACCGATCAAGCCTGTTTTCAATTTCCTTCCAAAAGTACACAAGTCTTTAATAGATGTGAAGGGCCGTCCCATTATCAGCGGCATAGGATCTATACTAGAGCCTATGTCACAATGGCTTGACTCCATCCTACAGCCAATGGTCTCTAAATTGCCAAGCTATTTAAGAGACACCAAGCAACTTCTGATTGAACTTGAATCAGTTGTCTGGCAAAGCCAATACAGTTGGCTATCAATAGATGTAACATCCTTGTATTCATCTATACCCCATGACAAGGGTCTGGAAGCTATTGCTTTTTTCCTGAAAAGGATGACTGAGTATAGTTCCCCATTTTGTAGTTACATCCTCAGAGTAACTGAGTTTTTGTTAACCCACAATTTTTTTATGTTTGAGGCGGACCACTATCTCCAGAGATGTGGGACAGCGATGGGGGCTAAATTTGCCCCCTCCTATGCCAACCTGTTTATGGGTTGGTGGGAGCTGTCCCACATCTATGGAGAGAGTGGATCCTGGAGAGCTAAGATTATCTACTACAGGAGGTACATAGATGATCTTTTGATCATCTGGGATGGGAGTGAGACGGAAGCAGAGAACTTCCTAAAATATCTTAATAACAACACAGTGGGGATAAGGCTAACACATGAGTTTAATGTTACACAGCTCAATTATTTGGATGTAACACTAATGAGCAGGCAGCACAAAGTATACACAAAAGTGTTCAGAAAGCCTATTTCAGGAAATACGCTGCTCCATGCGAGAAGTAACCACCCTAAAAGGGTTTTTCGATCAGTTACAAAGGGGCAGTTCATACGTTTAAGACGTAATTGTACAACACAAGAGGAATTTGATATACAGGCTTCAGACTTAGAGGACAGACTGTGTCAAAGAGGGTATAATAGAAAGGAAGTATCTATTGCAAGAGCAGAGATAACCAATACTATGAGGACACAATTTCTAAATCCAGAGAAACCTAAAGAAAAGGATCACTTTGAAGGTGTATCCTTTATTACAAGATACAGTAATCAATATCATAAAATCTGCAACATAATAAGAAAACATTTTCGGATGTTATCAGCTGATGATGATCTAAGTGAGATCATATCCAAGGGGTGCAGGTATGCCTTTAAAAAAGGAAAAAGTCTAGCTAACATTTTAGCTCCCACACAACTAAGCATCAAAAAACCGGACCAATCATCATGGCTAAGATTTAAAGGGGTTTTTAGATGCAGTTACACACCTTGCATAGCATGTGGATTGTTACAGAGCGGGGAAGGTTTCTCAAGCACAACAACAGGTGAACGCTTTAGGCATTTTTCATGCCTGAATTGTCGAGCAACTTATGTAGTCTACTTGCTGACCTGTGTACAGTGCGGAGTCCAATATACAGGACTCACGACTAGAGAAACAAGGGACAGAATACGCGAACATGTAACTAATATAAAAGCAGGGAAATTAACAACACCATTAGTGCAACACTTTAAATTGAAACATGACAAGAGTACAGATACAATGAGGTGGACGATTATTGAGCAGGTAACATGTAAGGCAAGGGGTGGAGACAGAGATAAACTTCTAGCCAAAAGGGAAGCCTTTTGGATACATAGACTCAAAACCAGAATCCCCACAGGTCTAAATTCGGAATTTGACATAATTAATTTTTGGGAATAAAAGGTCCTGGGTCTACAATTCAAAAGGCATGGTTAAAGAAGGGTCATTAATCATAACTAAAATCCATAGATATGTATTTCACTAACCGTATCTCATAATTTGAGATTTGGAGTTTGGTATTTGAAATCCCTTTCTTCCGAAAGTGAATGCTATAATCCATGTTTGGATTTTAAGAAAAAATGAAAAAAATAAAAAAGTTCAAGAAAATGTACAAAAATCATTGCATGAATAATTTTTCAACTATTTGTTTATTTGTATCAAGTCTGGCAACATCATATTTGGAAGTTAATAAGAAATTCACAACAATAAGAAATATAAAGTCACTAAATTTGTGAGTAGCTCTTTTCTTCTCTTTTCTATTCTTTTCTTTTCTATCTTTCAGTGGTTCGCTAGTTTTTAAGTCCTCATATTTAAGCAAAGGACTAAAAAGCACAGTAATAACACATTACTATAAGTATGAAAGTTTACTGGGTAAAATAGCCGAAATAATTTGCCAGAATTACATTTTTAAGTTTAATGGCATTTATTGGTCTATATAGCACAAGTAATTCTGATCTAAAGCAAATGAATAATTTCAACATTACTCATTTTTTGTTTATGAAAAGACAATGAATAACGATTTAAATTGGTGTATATTCAATAGGTGTGATGTTAGAGACCGCCCAGGATAATGGTTTTATCCAATCACAATTTAGCACATGGGATTTAAAGGTGAATTGGGATTATGAGCATTATGCTACGATTACGGCCGGTATAGGCTGAAACGCGTCAGAGAGAAGCTCTTTGGGCGATTTCTACACACACACCACAATGTCCATTATTGTTGTGTAATGATGCTTCTGAAAAGAAGATTTTTGTGACCTACAATAAGTCTTTTAACAAGTACCCTGGTGCAGCTCATCACTTTGTTATCCTGAACTCTTTGAAACGGAGCCTGCACAGAGGTAGCTTGTATCCGCTGTCACTACGATTGATTCAGCCAGCGCCCACCACACGATTCTAATAGTTGATTGAACGGCTGTGAAGGAAGTATTCAGTGACGTCAGACGCCAAGTTACCGCGAGTGGAGCGGGACCCAGGAGGAGAGCGGATCACGAGCCGGAGGCAAAGAGAAAGGGGCTCTGCTGGACGCATACCCATTACCCCGGAGATTAAGCCAGCTCTCTTAGGACGGGCCAAACTCTGCAAGTAGCGGAAGGAAGAAACAACGGAGTCACTGTCTACAGCCAGGGGTGAGTCAATTTATCGAGACAACCACATCTTGGTATTACAAGTTTGGGTTTACATCACAATCACCAAATTGACTGGGCGTTTAAATAGGTGCTCACACAGACATTGACTTCTCAAGCCAAGCCAGCCTGGAGACCAATGCAAGGCTGGAACAAGGGAAAGCAGGCCAAGAAACCTGCCACTGCTACCAAGACAGCATGAGATGTTGGCCCCCGATCCGGGACAAGTACCCTGGTGGGGGGCAGACTCTCTCTCTTCGCTCAGGCTTGGGCAAGAGATGTTCTGGATCCTTGGGCGCTAGAAATAGTCTCCCAAGGTTATCTTCTGGAATTCAAAGGGCTTCCCCCAAGGGGGAGGTTCCACAGGTCTCAATTGTCTTCAGACCACATAAAAAAACAGGCATTCTTACATTGTGTAGAAGTCCTGTTAAAAATGGGAGTGATTCATCCTGTTCCATTAGGAGAACAAGGGATGGGGTTCTACTCCAATCTGTTCGTAGTTCCCAAAAAAGAGGGAACGTTCAGACCAATCTTAGATCTCAAGATCCTAAACAAGTTTCTCAAGGTTCCATCGTTCAAAATGGAAACCATTCGAACAATTCTTCCTTCCATCCAGGAAGGTCAATTCATGACCACGGTGGATTTAAAGGATGCGTATCTACATATTCCTATCCACAAGGAACATCATCGGTTCCTAAGGTTCGCATTCCTGGACAAGCATTACCAGTTCGTGGCACTTCCGTTCGGATTAGCCACTGCTCCAAGGATTTTCACAAAGGTACTAGGGTCCCTTCTAGCGGTGCTAAGACCAAGGGGCATTGCAGTAGTACCTTACTTGGACGACATTCTGATTCAAGCGTCGTCCCTTCCTCTAGCAAAGGCTCACACGGACATTGTCCTGGCCTTTCTCAGATCTCACGGATGGAAAGTGAACGTAGAAAAGAGTTCTCTATCTCCGTCAACGAGGGTTCCCTTCTTGGGAACAATAATAGACTCCTTAGAAATGAGGATTTTTCTGACAGAGGCCAGAAAAACAAAACTTCTAAACTCTTGTCAAATACTTCATTCCGTTCCTCTTCCTTCCATAGCGCAGTGCATGGAAGTAATAGGTTTGATGGTAGCGGCAATGGACATAGTTCCTTTTGCGCGCATTCATCTAAGACCATTACAACTGTGCATGCTCAGTCAGTGGAATGGGGACTATACAGACTTGTCTCCGACGATACAAGTAAATCAGAGGACCAGAGATTCACTCCGTTGGTGGCTGTCCCTGGACAACCTGTCACAGGGGATGAGCTTCCGCAGACCAGAGTGGGTCATTGTCACGACCGACGCCAGTCTGATGGGCTGGGGCGCGGTCTGGGGACCCCTGAAAGCTCAGGGTCTTTGGTCTCGGGAAGAATCTCTTCTACCGATAAATATTCTGGAACTGAGAGCGATACTCAATGCTCTCAAGGCTTGGCCTCAGCTAGCAAAGGCCAAGTTCATACGGTTTCAATCAGACAACATGACGACTGTTGCGTACATCAACCATCAGGGGGGAACAAGGAGTTCCCTGGCGATGGAAGAAGTGACCAAAATCATTCAATGGGCGGAGACTCACTCCTGCCACTTGTCTGCAATCCACATCCCAGGAGTGGAAAATTGGGAAGCGGATTTTCTGAGTCGTCAGACATTACATCCGGGGGAGTGGGAACTCCATCCGGAAATCTTTGCCCACATTACTCAACTGTGGGGCATTCCAGACATGGATCTGATGGCCTCTCGTCAGAACTTCAAGGTTCCTTGCTACGGGTCCAGATCCAGGGATCCCAAGGCGACTCTAGTAGATGCACTAGTAGCACCTTGGACCTTCAAACTAGCTTATGTATTCCCGCCGTTTCCTCTCATCCCCAGGCTGGTAGCCAGGATCAATCAGGAGAGGGCATCGGTGATCTTGATAGCTCCTGCGTGGCCACGCAGGACTTGGTATGCAGACCTGGTGAATATGTCATCGGCTCCACCATGGAAGCTACCTTTGAGACGAGACCTTCTTGTTCAAGGTCCGTTCGAACATCCGAATCTGGTCTCACTCCAACTGACTGCTTGGAGATTGAACGCTTGATCTTATCAAAGCGAGGGTTCTCAGATTCTGTTATTGATACTCTTGTTCAGGCCAGAAAGCCTGTAACTAGAAAAATTTACCACAAAATATGGAAAAAATATATCTGTTGGTGTGAATCTAAAGGATTCCCTTGGGACAAGGTAAAAATTCCTAAGATTCTATCCTTTCTTCAAGAAGGATTGGAGAAAGGATTATCTGCAAGTTCCTTGAAGGGACAGATTTCTGCCTTGTCTGTGTTACTTCACAAAAAGCTGGCAGCTGTGCCAGATGTTCAAGCCTTTGTTCAGGCTCTGGTTAGAATCAAGCCTGTTTACAAACCTTTGACTCCTCCTTGGAGTCTCAATTTAGTTCTTTCAGTTCTTCAGGGGGTTCCGTTTGAACCCTTACATTCCGTTGATATTAAGTTATTATCTTGGAAAGTTTTGTTTTTGGTTGCAATTTCTTCTGCTAGAAGAGTTTCAGAATTATCTGCTCTGCAGTGTTCTCCTCCTTATCTGGTGTTCCATGCAGATAAGGTGGTTTTACGTACTAAACCTGGTTTTCTTCCGAAAGTTGTTTCTAACAAAAACATTAACCAGGAGATAGTCGTGCCTTCTTTGTGTCCGAATCCAGTTTCAAAGAAGGAACGTTTGTTGCACAATTTGGATGTTGTTCACGCTCTAAAATTCTATTTAGATGCTACAAAGGATTTTAGACAAACATCTTCCTTGTTTGTTGTTTATTCTGGTAAAAGGAGAGGTCAAAAAGCAACTTCTACCTCTCTCTCTTTTTGGATTAAAAGCATCATCAGATTGGCTTATGAGACTGCCGGACGGCAGCCTCCTGAAAGAATCACAGCTCATTCCACTAGGGCTGTGGCTTCCACATGGGCCTTCAAGAACGAGGCTTCTGTTGATCAGATATGTAAGGCAGCGACTTGGTCTTCACTGCACACTTTTACCAAATTTTACAAGTTTGATACTTTTGCTTCTTCTGAGGCTATTTTTGGGAGAAAGGTTTTGCAAGCCGTGGTGCCTTCCATTTAGGTGACCTGATTTGCTCCCTCCCTTCATCCGTGTCCTAAAGCTTTGGTATTGGTTCCCACAAGTAAGGATGACGCCGTGGACCGGACACACCTATGTTGGAGAAAACAGAATTTATGTTTACCTGATAAATTACTTTCTCCAACGGTGTGTCCGGTCCACGGCCCGCCCTGGTTTTTTAATCAGGTCTGATAATTTATTTTCTTTAACTACAGTCACCACGGTATCATATGATTTCTCCTATGCAAATATTCCTCCTTTACGTCGGTCGAATGACTGGGGAAGGCGGAGCCTAGGAGGGATCATGTGACCAGCTTTGCTGGGCTCTTTGCCATATCCTGTTGGGGAAGAGAATATCCCACAAGTAAGGATGACGCCGTGGACCGGACACACCGTTGGAGAAAGTAATTTATCAGGTAAACATAAATTCTGTTTTTGCCATTTTAGCACGTAGAGCGTTATGGCTTAAGTCCTGGTCTGCTGATGTGTCCTCAAAATCTAAGCTTTTAGCCATCCCTTTCAAAGGTAAGACCCTATTCGGGCCTGAACTGAAAGAGATCATTTCAGACATCACTGGAGGAAAAGGCCATGCCCTTCCTCAGGATAAGACAAATAAGATGAGGACCAAACAAAATTATATTCGTTCCTTTCGAAACTTCAAAGGTGGTCCCTCTACCTCTTCCCCTGCTGCAAAACAAGAGGGGAATTTTGCTCAATCCAAGTCAGTCTGGAGACCTAACCAGACTTGGAACAAAGGTAAACAGGCCAAGAAGCCCGCTGCTGCCACCAAAACAGCATAAAGGGGTAGCCCCCGATCCGGGAGGGCAAGAGACGTTAAGGACTCCTGGGTTTTAGAAATCGTAACCCAGGGGTATCTTCTAGATTTCAAAGATTCTCCTCCAAGGGGGGGGATTCCATCTTTCTCAATTGTCTGTAAACCAGACAAAAAGAGAGGCATTCTTACACTGTGTAGAACATCTATATACCATGGGAGTAATCTGTCCAGTTCCGAAAACAGACAAAATTTAGATCTCAAGATTCTAAACAAATTCCTCAGGGTCCCATCCTTCAAGATGGAGACCATTCTGACTATTTTTTACCAATGATCCAGGAGGGTCAATATATGACCACCGTGGACTTAAAGGATGTGTATCTACACATCCCTATCCACAAAGATCATCACCAGTTCCTCAGGTTCGCCTTTCTGGACAAGCATTACCAGTTGGTGGCTCTTCCCTTCGGGTTGGCCACAGCTCCCAGAATTTTCACAAAAGTGCTAGGGTCCCTTCTGGCGGTTCTAAGGCCGTGGGGCATAGCAGTGGTGCCTTATCTGGACGATATCTTAATTCAGGCGTCAACTTACCAACTAGCCAAATCTCACACTGACATTGTGTTGGCTTTTCTGAGATCTCACGGGTGGAAGGTGAACGTAAAGAAGAGTTCACTTATCCCTCTTACAAGAGTTCCATTCCTGGGAACTCTGATAGATTCGGTGGACATGAGAATTTTTCTGACGGAGGACAGGAAATCAAAGATTTTAACCACCTGCCGAGCTCTTCATTCCATTCTTCGGCCGTCAGTGGCTCAGTGTATGGAGGTAATCGGACTAATGGTAGCTGCAATGGACATAGTTCGGTTTGCTCGCTTGCATCTCAGACCACTGCAACTATGCATGCTCAAACAGTGGAATGGGGATTATGCAGATTTATCTCCTCCGATAAATCTGGATCAAGAGACCAGAGACTCTCTTCTTTGGTGGTTGTCACAGGATCATCTGTCCCAGGGAATGTGTTTCCGCAGGCCAGCATGGGTCATAGTGACGACGGACGCCAGCCTATTGGGCTGGGGTGCAGTCTGGAATTCCCTGAAAGCACAGGGTGTGTGGACTCAGGAGGAGGCTCTCCTTCCGATAAATATTCTCGAACTGAGAGCTATATTCAACGCGCTTCAGGCGTGGCCACAGCTGGCTTCGGCCAGATTCATAAGATTCCAGTCGGAAAACTGTAGCATATATCAATCATCAGGGGGGAACAAAGAGTTCTCTAGCTATGATAGAGGTTACCAAAATAATTCAATGGGCAGAGACTCACTCTTGCCATCTATCAGCAATCTATATCCCAGGAGTGGAGAACTGGGAAGCGGTTTTTCTAAGTCGTCAGACTTTTCATCCGGGGGAGTGGGAAATCCATCCGGAGGTGTTTGCACAATTGATTCATCAATGGGGCACACCAGAATTGGATCTGATGGCGTCTCGTCAGAACGCCAAACTTCCTTGTTACGGTCCAGATCAAGGGATCCTCAAGCAGTACTGATAGATGCTCTAGCAGTACCCTGGTCGTTCAACCTGGCTTATGTGTTTCCACCATTCCCTCTCCTTCCTCATTTGATTGCCAGAATTAAACAGGAGAGATCTTCGGTGATTTTGATAGCACCTGCGTGGCCACTCAGGTCTTGGTATGCAGACCTGGTGGACATGTCATCTCTTCCACCATGGACTCTGCCACTGAAACAGGACCTTCTGATTCAAGGTCTGTTCCAGCATCCAAATCTAGTTTCCCTGCGGCTGACTGCCTGGAGATTGAACGCTTGATTTGATCCAAGCGGGGATTCTCTGAGTCGGTCATAGATACCTTGATTTAGGCTCGAAAACCTGTCACTAGGAAAATTTATCATAAGATATGGCGTAAATATCTTTATTGGTGCAAATCCAAAGGCTACTCCATGGAGTAAGATCAGGATTCCTAGGATTTTGTCCTTTCTCCAAGAAGGATTGGAGAAGGGGCTATCAGCTAGTTCTCTAAAGGGACAGATATCTGCTTTATCAATTTTACTACACAAGCGTCTGGCAGATGTTCCAGACGTTCAGTCGTTCTGTCAGGCTTTGGTTAGAATCAAGCCTGTGTTTAAACCTGTTGCTCTGCCATGGAGTTTGAATTTAGTTCTTAAAGTTCTTCAAGGGGTTCCGTTTGAACCTATGCATTCCATAGATATTAAGCTTCTATCTTGGAAAGTTCTGTTTTTAGTTGCTATCTCTTTGGCTCAAAGAGTTTCTGAACTATCTGCATTGCAATGCGACTCGCCTTATCTTGTTTTCCATGCTGATAAGGTGGTTTTGCGTACCAAACCTGGATTCCTTCCTAGGGTTGTTACAAATAAGAATATTAATCAGGACATTGTGGTTCCTTCTCTGTGTCCTAATCCTTCCTCTAAGAAGGAGCATCTGTTGCACAACCTGGACGTGGTTCGTGCTTTAAAATTTTACTTGCAAGCGACCAAAGATTTCCGTCAAACATCTTCCTTGTTTGTCTATTCTTGAAAATGTAGAGGTCAAAAAGCTATGGCTACCTCTTTCTTTTGGCTGAAAAGCATCATCTGTTTGGCATATGAGACTGCTGGACAGCAGCCTCCTGAAAGAATTACAGCTCACTCTACTAGAGCGGTGGCTTCCACATGGGCTTTTAAAAATTATGCTTCTGTTGAACAGATTTGTAAGGCTGCGACTTGGTCTTCGCTTCATACCTTTTCCAAAATTGATACTTTTGCTTCTTCGGAGGCTATTTTTGGGAGAAAAGTTCTTCAAGCAGTGGTGCCTTCTGTTTAACCATCTGTCTTGTCCCTCCCGTTCATCCGTGTCCTGTAGCTTTGGTATTGTATCCCACAAGTAAAGGATGAATCCGTGGACTCGTCTTACCTTTATAGAAGAAAAGTAAATTTATGCTTACCTGATAAATTTAATTTCTTCTATGGTACGACGAGTCCACGGCCCGCCCTGTCATTTTAAGACAGATTATATTTTTTGACTTTAATCTTCAGTCACCTGTGCACCTTTTTAGTTTCTCCCTTTTTCTTCCTGTACCTTTGGTCGAATGACTGAGGGTGGAGCTAAGGGAGGAGCTATATATACAGCTCTGCTGTGGTGCTCTTTGCCACTTCCTGTTAGCAGGAGGATAATATCCCACAAGTAAAGGATGAATCCGTGGACTCGTCGTACCATAGAAGAAATTAATTTATCAGGTAAGCTTAAATTTACTTTTTTTTATTGAAACAGCTGATTTTTGCTTATTGTATCTCCTAAACTATTTCAGTGTTTAAAGGGACAGTCTACCCTAGAATTATTATTCATTTAAAAAGTTAGATAATCCCTTTTATTACCCATTCCCTAGTTTTGCATAATCAACACGGTAATATAAATACATTTTTTACCTCTGTGATTACCTTGTATCTAAGCCTCTGCTGACTGCCCCTTATTTCAGTTCTTTTGACATACTTGCATTTTAGCCAATCGGTGCCCTCATAAGTAACTCCACGGGCATCAACAGGTTATCTATATGGCACACACTGTCAGTAATGAAAACTGTTATTTTTTCTGAAACATCAGCCCATGTTAATGTTGAGGTTTCATAGAGCAATAAATATTTCATATACAAAAATAACTATTAATGAGTATTTGAACATACTCTTGTATAACAAGTAATTTGAAACACATTAGGGGAAACAATTTTTACAGAACTGTCCCCCTTTTCTACTTTGTGCCAAACAACTTTGTTTAGAAATTTGTCTTAATTTTAAAGGGACAGTAAAGGGGAAAAAAACATGGTTCAGATAAAGCATGCAATTTTATACTGCCTCTAAAAACCTTTTGTAGGGTTTAAAGGGACATGGAACCAAATATTTGTTTTTATTCAGATAGGTTTGAAACAATTTTCTAGTTTTCTCCTATTAACACATGCTTCATTCTGTTTGTATCCTTTGTTGAAGGAGCAGATATCCACTAATGACAACTAGCTGGATACAGTTTTTGATATTACAAGTGTGTTGAAAAAATTTACTGTTGTGCTTCTCAATTTTGGTTGGAATATTTTCCAGTAATTGGCACAATTATCCTTGTAATAATGTTTTGTTTATGGTTTTTTTTAAATTGTTAGATGTTTATTTTTCTTTCAAATGTATGTCTAAAGACATTGTCAATAACTTTGCAGGATCTGCTTTAGCTGCAAATGTTTGCAAAAAAATTACAGGACGACTAACAAGTGCAATTGCAAAACAGGAGGATGTGTCTGTCCAGCTCGAAGCATTGGATATTATGGCCGATATGCTGAGCAGGTATGTATTGGAATTTAGTACATGCTCTCCTTATTGGGGTTTTAAAAAGAACTTGTAAAGTCAGTTTGTGTACTTGGAAATTCTTATTTGAAACTTTAATATTTTTCTGTAGCTTGTAATGATTCAATACTATCAGCCATTTTAATAGTTGAAGATAGAGTCTGCACAGTCTTTATAAGGTAGGTTTTCTGTTTCCATATGTTGCACATTCTGAAATACAATTAAAGGGACATAATACTCATATGCTAAATCACTTGAAACTGATGCAGTATAACTGTAAAAAGCTGACAGGAAAATATCACCTGGGCATCTCTATGTAAAAAAGGAAGATATTTTACCTCACAATTTCCTCAGCTCAGCAGAGTAAGTTCTGTGTAAAAATTTATACTTCACCTGCTCCCAGCTGCAGGTAAAAATAAAAAAAAAAATGAAGAAATGAACAGCAGCCAATCAGCATCAGCAGTGCTGAGGTCATGAACTCTTACTGTGATCTCATGAGATTTGACTTGACTCTCATGAGATTTCATAGTAAGCTTCCTTTACCTGATTGGTGAAATAATATGAGAGTTCACGATGCTCATCCTTTCAGCTGTCCCAGGACAGACATACTAATATGCTGCTTAGAAATCCTTTACAATGGGAGGTGGCTACTGAGGAACTTTTGAGGTAAAATATCTTTCTTTTTTACATAGAGATGTTCAGGAGATATTTTCTAGTCAGCTTTTTACAGCTATGCTGCATCACTTTCAAGTGTTTAAACATTTGGGTATTATGGCCCTTTAAACTCAAAGTAAACAGGCTTTCTTTAGGGGAGGTGCCAAGGAGCCCATATCTACCTGTTTTGCTTGTCAAAAATGACTACGTGGTCAGAAAGCACAATTTTAACTTTTTTTGAAGAAGTGTTTAACCCCTTAAGGACCAGGGACTTATCCTGGGCATTTTTAATAGTGCGGTCTCGCTGGTCAGCTGGAGGAAGGCTATCATAATCAAAAAACTCTTAACGACCAGCGACGTACATATTACTTTGTGGTGATTAAGGGGGTAATATCCCACTAATGTCTATATGTTGCATTGGCCTACATGGAAAGATCAATACATCATTAGGTCACTATTTCTCTTTCAAAGAGTTATTCCCCCCCTCCCCCCCATTTTACAGCCATAGAACCAGAGTATTGGCAATATTTGTCAACATTTATGTTTAAATCTTTTATTAGGTTTATTAGTTGTACAGAAAAATTAAACAGAATAATACATCAATAAGGTATATCTATTTAAATATGAGCATAATCAAAGGTCCTGATACCTCCACATGCATCCTTCTTTTAATGAAGACATCCATTCAAGACCTATTATCTCAATAATGATATGCATAGATGTTCAAAATTATAAAGAGTAAAGAAGACAAAGATTCATAGAGTAGGGAAAAAAAGAGGAAGGAAGAAGAAGAAAGAAGAAGAAACCCCAAGGATTCGGATTTGTCAACATTTAAAAGGACAGTCAACACAAAAATTGTTATGGTTTAAAAATATAGATAATGCCTTTCCCATTCCCCAGCTTTGCACAACCAACGTTGTTACATTAATATACTTTATAACCTTTAAACCTCTAAATTTGTGCCTGTTTCTAAATCACTAAAGACAGCCTCTTATCATTTGCTTTCTTTATTAGCTTTTCACAACAGGGGATTGCTAGTTCATGTGAGCCATATAGCTTACATTGTGTTCACACCCGTGGGTTGTGCACAACACAGCTCTAATTGGCTTACATGGAAGTCAATAGATAATAAAGTAATGTGATCAGGGGGCTGTCAAAAGAGGCTTAGATGCAAGGTAATCAGAGGTAAAAAGTGTATTAACATAACCATGTTTTCTATGCAAAACTGGGGAATGAGTAAAGAAAAGAACAATTTTTTTTTTTTGAGTTGACTGTCTTTTTTTACAATAAGCACAACGTTTTATAATTTAAAAATCTAAAAACTACATAAATAACACATGATGACCTCTTTATTATTCAAAAGTATTTTAGAACAATAATAAAACCAGTGAAGTTGTATCTTTTTTCTTCTTATATATTTTTATATATATTTTTTTTCTCCTTTAGGCAAGGTGGGCTGCTTGTTAATTTTCATCCATCAATATTGAGTTGTCTGCTCCCTCAACTGACAAGCCCAAGACTGGCTGTAAGAAAAAGGACCATTATTGCTCTTGGCCATCTGGTTATGAGTTGTGGAAATATTGTGTTCATTGAACTTATAGAACACCTTTTGTCAGAGCTCTCTAAAAATGATTCCATGTCTACTACTAGGACCTATATACAATGCATAGCTGCTATTAGTAGGCAAGCAGGACACAGAATAGGTAAAAACCCAACATTATACACATTATATTGTCATAATTAAAATTTTCAGTTTATTAAATTGCATTTATTCTTTTCTTAGGTGAATATTTGGAGAAAATAATTCCTCTTGTAGTCAAATTTTGTAATATAGATGATGATGAATTGAGAGAATATTGCATTCAAGCATTTGAGTCATTTGTTAGGAGGTAAGTCTTTAAATAACTGGAGTTTTATGAGATTAAATTCTGCTTTAGTGGTTGATTATTCTGAATATGTTTTGAAATTAATATGCATTTCTATATAATGTCCCTCTAAGTAATCTCAGAATTTTTATATATATATATATATATATATATATATATATATATATATATATATATATATATATATATATATATATATATATATATATATATATATATAGGGGCCGATTTACTAATGTCTCTCCGACATGATACGCTGCAGCGTATCATGTCCGACAGACAACGCTGAAGTCGGACTGCATATGCTGTCTGCATTCAGCATTGCACAAGCAGTTCTAGCTTGTGCAATGCCGCCCCCTGCAGATTCACAGCCGATCGGCCGCTAGCAGGGGGTGTCAATCAACCTGATTGTATAGGGTCGGGTTGATTGCTGTACCCTGCTCAGAGGCGGCGGATACAGTTAAGGAGCAGTGGTCTTAAGATCGCTGCTTCTTAACTGTGGTTACCAGCGAGCCTGAAGGCTTGCGTGGAAACAGGCTGTTATGGCCCCATTCGGGCCATCATAAATCGGCCCCATTATCTGTAAGCAGTCCTATATATGCAAA
>NW_026511983.1:27754-50845 GCF_027579735.1 Bombina bombina
GAGAGAGAGAGAGAGGGGAGGAGAGAGAGAGAGAGAGGGGCGACGAAGGAGAGAGAGAGAGAGAAGAGAGAGGAGAGGGGAGAGAGAGACGAGAGAGAGGGGGAGAGAGAGGGGGGGACGAGAGAGGGTGAGGGTGGAGCGACGAGAGAGAGGGGAGGGGGGGGAGGGGGAGCGATGAGGAGAGAGGGGACGGCGGGGAGCAGCAGAGCCGAGCGAACGAGAGAGAGAGAGGAGAGGGGGAGCGAGAGAGAGAGAGAGAGAGCGAGGGGAGGGGGAGCGAGAGAGAGAGAGGGGAGGGGGAGCGAGGGAGGGGGAGCGAGCGAGAGAGAGAGGGGAGGGAGAGCGAGAGAGAGAGGGGAGGGAGAGCGAGCGAGAGAGGAGGAGGGAGGGAGAGAGAGAGAGAGAGAGAGGGGAGAGAGAGAGGGGAGAGAGAGAGAGAGGGGAGGGAGAGAGAGAGAGAGAGAGAGGAGAGAGAGAGAGGGGGGAGAGAGAGAGGGAGAGGGGAGAGAGAGAGAGAGAGGGGGGAGAGAGAGAGAGAGGGGCGAGAGAGAGAGGGGAGGGGGAGCGAGCGAGAGAGAGAGGGGGAGCGAGCGAGAGAGAGAGGGGAGGGGGAGCGAGAGAGAGAGAGGGGAGGGGTAGTGAGAGAGAGGGAGGGGGAGCGGGGGAGGGGGAGCGAGCGAGAGAGAGAGGGGAGGGGGAGCGAGGGGGAGTGAGAGAGAGGGAGGGGGAGCGAGGGAGGGGAGGGGAGGGGGAGTGAGAGAGAGGGAGGGGGAGCGAGGGAGGGGAGAGGGAGGGGAGGGGAGGGGAGGGGGAGCGAGCGAGAGAGAGAGGGGAGGGGGAGCGAGCGAGAGAGAGAGGGGAGGGAGAGCGAGCGAGAGAGAGAGGGGAGGGAGGGAGAGCGAGAGAGAGAGAGGGGAGGGAGAGAGAGAGAGGGGAGGGGGAGCGAGAGAGAGAGAGGGGAGGGAGAGCGAGAGAGAGAGAGGGGAGATTGAGAGCGAGAGAGAGAGAAGGGAGGGGGAGCGAGAGAGAGAGAGGGGAGGGAGAGCGAGAGAGGGGGAGAGAGCGCAAAAGAGGGGGGAGAGAGGGCAAAAGAGGGGGGGGAGAGAGAGCAAAAGAGAGGGGCAGGGAGAGAGCGCAAGGGGTGGGACCGCTGTACCCTGCAAAAAAATGGCCCGTGTGAACGGGCTTTAGGACTAGTTGTATATAAAAGCAATGAAATAAAGTGTTAAAAGAAATAAAAAGTCACAGCATTCAACGCGTTTCACTCTGTCAGAGAGCTTTATCAAGATAAGTGTGACTGTTTCTCCATGTTCCTTTTAAAGGCATAGCTTAATCTTTATTGGTCCATCCTTAATTGTTTTATCTTGATAAAGCTCTCTGACAGAGCGAAACGTGTTGAATGCTGTGACTTTTTACTTCTTTTAATACTTTATTTCATTGCTTTTATATACAAAACTTTTTAACCCGGGTTATTAACTTTTCTTGACTCCAAGTACACTGCAGCTGCTGCCCAGTTGCAGGTAATAAAAATAAATGAACAGCAGCCAATCGGCATCAGCAGTGCTGAGGTCATGACCTCTTTTACTGTGATCTCATGAGATTTCATTGTAAACTTCTTTACACTGAATAGGGAAATGAGTGTGCATGAAAGCTCGCTACTTCTGTTGTCCCGGGACAGACATACTGATTTGCAGCTTAGAAGTCCTTTACAATGGGATGTGGCTACTGAGACACTTTTGAGGTAAAATATCTTTATTTTTTACATAGAGATGTTCAGGTGATATTTTCTTGTCCGCTTTTTACAGCTATACTGCATCACTTTCAAGTGTTTAAACATTTGGGTATTATGGCCCTTTAACTGTCGATGATTTGATTCTGGCAGCACACTAGTTACCATCTCTGTGCTGAAAGTCCATTTTTTTTTTTTTCAAAAAATTTGGTAGCGCTCCTAGTCTTTGAACCCCACGGTTCTCTGTACTCAGTTCTCCATGTCAGGAGGGGGTACGATTTCTAAAATATTTCAAGGGCTGGTTTATTTGTATATTTATTTCAAATGATTGTTAGAGATATGCATTCAGAAGTTTTGTGAACCTCCGAATGTGAAAGAAGGCGGCCATTTGTGCCATTTTGCTATTTTTTTTACCAAATGCATTCTTGTGCAACAGCAACACGGTAAAATCTGCATTTAGAGGTTCACGAAACCTCCAAACGCACTTCTGTTTATGTACCTTAGGGGCACAAGCCTTTGAAAGAAAAATCCATCAAACAAATTTAGTTTTCCAACCTCCTGTTAAGACCTCAGAGGATTTTCCTGTTCTGGAGGCAATAACTGAGATTACCAAGCCTGGTTTTCCCTTTTATCCTATCTTACTATCCCAAGGGTGGATGGTGCCATCTCCACCTTAGCAAAACACACTACTATCCCTTTGGAGGATAGTACCTCCTATAAAGACTATATTGACAGAAAATAAGAGCTTTTCTTCAAGCAGGGTTTTTTTTTATTTTTTATAAATAGTTTTTATTGAGGTTAAATATGCAATATAACAGACAGGTGAAATTTCAAGTGTCGTACAGAAATAGAGAAAATAACACATCAGGCACTTTGTCAAAAAAAAAAAAATATATAATCATATCTGTTACATTACGGTTTTGCTAAACATGCTAAAATTAAAGCTCACATTTTCTTTTTTTTCTTGGAGAGATAGAATTGTCCTCCCCAATCTTAAGAGGTCACTTATGGACCTCAATCAACTATTACAGCATTAAGTCTGTGGGAGAACAAAACTATTAATATTAAACAAAAATATATATATAAAGAATAGACCTGTTTAGAAAATCTGCTATCCTATAGCTATGTATTTTGAGTCGTATGGTAGAATAAGCAAGTATGGAATATTGGGTTTAGAATTTTCTTTGCTTCTATATAATAACATTAATAGAATAAACATGTAGTTAGGCACAATATAAATATGATGTAGAGAATACAAACTGTTTTTTAAGCTTTTTAATCTTTTAAAAGTATAATTATGGTTGGCAAGAGAAGCCGCAGAGTTAGCCTCTGGACACAGTTAAGTGTTTCCAGAGTACATTAGTGGGTGGGTGGGGGAGGAGGTTAAAAGGATCCATTTGGGTATTTTGAGAGCCATATATAGTACCATAGAAATGTGATCCATGTGAGCAGTGTGTTAAGGATTATATGTAATAGTAAAGAAATACTAGGCGTTTGCCCCAATCACACATCTTGCATATTTAAGGGTATTTATATTTGAAATGCACACATACAGTTTAGGCAGGTGAACTTGTGACTGTAGTAGTCCCTTAATGGAAGATAGTCCCATAAGAATACCCTTTGAACCATAAAAAGAAGAAAAAAAAATATAGTCTCTAGACCTGTTAATATATTAAACTTTCACCATTTTTATGTTTGTTGCAATCCGCTATGGCAATTATAGCATGCTGTGCACTATATATTTTAACCTTGTCCATTGAGGGAATGAATTAATCTCGTTGGGCTGAAACATGAGAGCTTTATATCAGAAGGGCAGATCCTAATGGTAGATTTTCTTAGCCTACTCCAACTTTTCGGAGACAGAGATAACGTTGTTTGCTATTAGCCTCAAAGGGTTTAAGCCAAGAGAAATGAAGTAAATAGCACTGTCGCCATGTAAAAGAGAGTTGTGGCGATGTCTCCTTTATCTTTGGGCCCACTAGAGAAACACTATAGATGTCCAGATGACAGTTAGTGCTAGTAGCGTCAAAGCATTTTAAGCTCACTCGAGACCCTTGGCTTTCCTTGTCTTCCGGAACATCTATTTGGGTAAGATCCTCTCCTGTTTGGCTCTGCAGGACCACACTTGAAAATGAAAGCTTAGGATAGATCACCTCAACCTCTCTGTAAGTCTCGGACTTAGTTGATACAAAGCCATAGATATGCGGGGAATGCCGGGGCCCCAAAGCATCCCCGCAGTTAGTGTTCACCTCATCCGGATCCGGAGACATCCCTGTCAAGATCCCGCAGCTCTCCTCGGGTTCCACAGCTCCATCCAAAGCAGCAGCAAGTTTATTGTGATGATGGGTTAAAGAGTCTGCTGATCTCTGCAATTATCTGGCAGATATTAGCCATAACTGTGTGACCACGAGGGTGATAAAATGGCTGTCGCATATATATATATATATATATATATATATATATATATATATATATATATATATATATATATATATATATATATATATATATATATATATATATATTGTAGAATTTGATGGTAGATGAGAACCAAAAAGGCCCATCAAGTCTACCCATATTGCATGTTACTTTTTCCTTAGGATAGCCTTATGCATGTCCCAGGCATTTTTAAATTCCTTTACAGTCTTTGTGTTTACCACCTCAAATGGAAGTTCATTCCATGAATCCACCACCCTTTCTATAAAAAAATGCTTCCTTAAATTTCTCCTGAATCTGCTACCCTCTAACTTTAGATTGTGACCCCTTGTTTTGGAATTTATTTTTCTCCTGTTAAGTGTAGTCAGTCCACGGGTCATCCATTACTTATGGGATTATATCTCCTCTCTAACAGGAAGTGCAAGAGGATCACCCAAGCAGAGCTGCTATATAGCTCCTCCCCTCTACGTCATACCCAGTCATTCTCTTGCACCTAACTAATAGATAGGACGTGTGAGAGGGCTGTGGTTGTTAAACTTAGTTTTTATTTCTTCAATCAAAAGTTTGTTATTTTAAACGGCACCGGAGTGTGTTGTTTCTTCTCAGGCAGCATTAGAAGAAGAATCTACCTGAGTTTGTCTATGATCTTAGCGGTCGTAACTAAGATCCACTTGCTGTTCTCGGCCATTCTGAGGAGTGAGGTAACTTCAGAACAGGGGATAGCAGGCAGGGTTCACCTGCAAGGAGGTATGTTGCAGTATATTATTTTCTAAGGAATGGAATTGACTGAGAAAATACTGCTAATACCGATGTAATGTAAGTGCAGCCTTAAATGCAGTAGTAGCGACTGGTATCAGGCTGATATGTATGTATGTATACTCTGAGGTATTTCTGGGGAAATATTTGAGCCTACACTGCAGTGAAAGCGACTAGCAGCAGGCTTATTAATAACATTTCATAATTTCATTTTTAAAACGTTTACTGGCATGTTAATCGTTTTTTCTGAGGTACTTGGTGATAAAACTTTATGGGCATGATTTTTACCACATGGCTGTCGTTTGTTTCTGAATAAAATCAGTTTACTGAGCTTCCCCACTGTTGTAATATGAGTGGGAGGGGCCTATTTTAGCGCTTTATTGCGAAGTAAAAATTTAGTCACAGTCTTCCTATTTCTTCCTCCATGATCCAGGACGTCTCTACAGAGCTCAGGGGTCTCCAAAACTAGTTTTGAGGGAGGTAATCACTCACAGCAGACCTGTGATAGTGTGTTTTGACTGTGATAAAAACGTTAATATTAAATTGTTATCCGTTTTTTGGGTATTAAGGAGTTAATCATCCATTTGCTGGTGGGTGCAATCCTTTGCTAACTTAATTCATTTACTGTGAAAAATTGGTTGCTATAACTATTTTGGTTCATTGTTATTTCAACTGTGACAGTTTTTTTGTGCTTCTTAAAGGCACAGTAGCGTTTTTTATATTGCTTGTAAATTTATTTAGAAAAGTATTTCCAAGCTTGCTAGTCTCATTGCTAGTTTGTTTAAACATGTCTGACACAGATGAATCTCTTTGTTCACTATGTTTAAAGGCCAATGTGGAGCCCAATAGAAATTTGTGTACTAATTGCATTGATGCTACTTTAAATAAAAGCCAATCTGTACATGTAAAGAAATTATCACCAGACAACGAGGGGGAAGTTATGCCGACTAACTCTCCTCACGTGTCAGTACCTTCGCCTCCCGCTCAGGAGGTGCGTGATATTGTGGCGCCAAGTACATCAGGGCGGCCCATACAAATCACTTTGCAAGACATGGCTAATGTTATGACTGAAGTACTATCTAAATTGCCAGAATTTAGAGGTAAACGCGATCACTCTGGGATAAGAACAGAGTGCGCTGATAATAATAGAGCCATGTCTGATACTGCGTCACAATTTGCAGAACATGAGGACTGAGAGCTTCATTCTGTGGGTGACGGATCTGATCCAAGTAAACTGGACTCAGACATTTCAAATTTAAAATTTTAAGCTTGAGAACCTCCGTGTATTACTAGGGGAGGTATTAGCGGCTCTGAATGATTGTAACACGGTTGCAATTCCAGAGAAAGTATGTAGGCTGGATAAATATTTTGCGGTACCGGCGTGTACTGACGTTTTTCCTATACCTAAAAGACTTACAGAAATTGTTAACAAGGAGTGGGATAGACCCGGTGTGCATTTTTCACCCCCTCCTATATTTAGAAAAATGTTTCCAATAGACGCCACCACACGGGACTTATGGCAGACGGTCCCTAAGGTGGAGGGAGCAGTTTCTACTCTGGCTAAGCGCACCACTATCCCGGTGGAGGATAGCTGTGCTTTTTCAGATCCAATGGATAAAAAGTTAGAGGGTTACCTTAAGAAAATGTTTGTTCAGCAAGGTTTTATATTACAACCCCTTGCATGCATTGCGCCTGTCACGGCTGCGGCGGCATTCTGGTTTGAGTCTCTGGAAGAGACCCTTAGCACAGCTCCATTGGATGAGATTATAGACAAGCTTAAAGTCCTTAAGCTAGCTAATTCATTTATTTCTGATGCCGTAGTACACTTAACTAAACTTACGGCTAAGAACTCCGGATTCGCCATTCAAGCGCGTAGGGCGCTGTGGCTTAAATCCTGGTCAGCCGATGTGACTTCTAAATCTAAATTGCTTAACATTCCTTTCAAAGGGCAGACATTATTCGGGCCCGGTTTGAAAGAAATTATCGCTGACATTACTGGAGGTAAGGGCCATGCCCTGTCTCAAGACAGGGCCAAACCAAGGGCTAAACAGTCTAATTTTCGTGCCTTTCGTAACTTCAAGGCAGGAGCAGCATCAACTTCCTCCGCTCCAAGACAGGAAGGAACTGTTGCTCGCTACAGACAGGGCTGGAAACCTAACCAGTCCTGGAACAAGGGCAAGCAGGCCAGAAAACCTGCTGCTGCCCCTAAGACAGCATGAAGTGAGGGCCCCCGATCTGGAAACGGATCTAGTGGGGGGCAGACTTTCTCTCTTCGCCCAGGCTTGGGCAAGAGATGTCCAGGATCCCTGGGCGTTAGAGATCATATCTCAGGGATATCTTCTGGACTTCAAAGCTTCTCCTCCAAAAGGGAGATTTCATCTTTCAAGGTTGTCAGCAAACCAGATAAAGAAAGAGGCGTTTCTACGCTGTGTACAAGACCTTTTACTAATGGGAGTGATCCACCCAGTTCCGCGGTCGGAACACGGACAAGGGTTTTACTCAAATCTGTTTGTGGTTCCCAAAAAAGAGGGAACCTTCAGACCAATCTTGGACTTAAAGATCCTAAACAAATTCCTAAGAGTTCCATCGTTCAAAATGGAAACTATTCGGACCATCTTACCTATGATCCAAGAGGGTCAGTACATGACCACAGTGGATTTAAAGGATGCCTACCTTCACATACTGATTCACAAGGATCATTACCGGTATCTAAGGTTTGCCTTCCTAAACAGGCATTACCAGTTTGTAGCTCTTCCCTTCGGGTTAGCTACAGCTCCAAGAATCTTTACAAAGGTTCTGGGCTCTCTTCTGGCGGTACTAAGACCGCGAGGAATAGCTGTAGCTCCGTACCTAGACGACATTCTGATACAAGCGTCAAGTTTCCAAACTGCCAAGTCTCATACAGAGTTAGTTCTGGCATTTCTAAGGTCGCATGGGTGGAAGGTGAACGTAGAAAAGAGTTCTCTATTGCCACTCACAAGAGTTCCCTTCTTAGGGACTCTTATAGATTCTGTAGAAATGAAAATTTACCTGACAGAGGACAGGTTATCAAAACTTCTAAATGCTTGCCGTGTCCTTCATTCCATTCAACACCCGTCAGTGGCTCAATGCATGGAGGTAATCGGCTTAATGGTAGCGGCAATGGACATAGTACCTTTTGCACGCCTGCATCTCAGACCGCTGCAATTGTGCATGCTAAGTCAGTGGAATGGGGATTATTCAGATTTGTCCCCTATGCTAAATCTGGATCAAGAGACCAGAGATTCTCTTCTATGGTGGCTTTCTCGGCCACATCTGTCCAGGGGGATGCCCTTCAGCAGGCCAGATTGGACGATTGTAACAACAAACGCCAGCCTGCTAGGTTGGGGCGCAGTCTGGAATTCCCTGAAGGCTCAGGGATCATGGACTCAGGAGGAGAGACTCCTTCCAATAAACATTCTGGAATTAAGAGCAGTTTTCAATGCTCTTCTGGCTTGGCCTCAGTTAGCAACTCTGAGGTTCATCAGGTTTCAGTCGGACAACATCACGACTGTGGCTTACATCAACCATCAGGGAGGGACAAGGAGTTCCCTAGCGATGATGGAAGTCTCAAAGATAATTCGCTGTGCAGAGTCTCACTCTTGCCACCTGTCAGCGATCCACATCCCAGGCGTGGAGAACTGGGAGGCGGATTTCCTAAGTCGCCAGACTTTTCATCCGGGGGAGTGGGAACTTCATCCGGAGGTGTTTGCCCAACTGCTTCATTATTGGGGCAAACCAGATCTGGATCTCATGGCGTCTCGCCAGAACGCCAAGCTTCCTTGTTACGGATCCAGGTCCAGGGACCCGGGAGCGGTACTGATAGATGCTCTGACAGCACCTTGGGTCTTCAACATGGCTTATGTGTTTCCACCCTTCCCAATGCTTCCTCGATTGATTGCCAGGATCAAACAGGAGAGAGCATCGATGATTCTAATAGCGCCTGCGTGGCCACGCAGGACCTGGTATGCAGATCTAGTGGACATGTCGTCCTGTCCACCATGGTCTCTGCCTCTGAGACAGGACCTTCTGATTCAGGGTCCTTTCAAACATCCAAATCTAATTTCTCTGAGGCTGACTGCATGGAGATTGAACGCTTGATTCTATCAAAGCGGGGATTCTCGGAGTCAGTGATTGATACCTTAATACAGGCTAGGAAACCTGTTACCAGGAAGATTTACCATAAAATATGGCGTAAATACTTATATTGGTGCGAATCCAAGAGTTACTCATGGAGTAAGGTTAGGATTCCTAGGATATTGTCTTTTCTACAAGAAGGTTTAGAAAAGGGTTTATCTGCTAGTTTGTTAAAGGAACAGATCTCAGCTCTGTCTATCCTTTTACACAAACGTCTGTCAGAAGTTCCAGACATTCAGGCTTTTTGTCAGGCTTTGGCTAGGATTAAGCCTGTGTTTAAGACTGTTGCTCCGCCGTGGAGCTTAAACTTAGTTCTTAACGTTCTGCAAGGTGTTCCGTTTGAACCCCTTCATTCCATTGATATCAAGCTGTTATCTTGGAAAGTTCTGTTTTTAATGGCTATTTCCTCGGCTCGAAGAGTCTCTGAGTTATCGGCCTTACATTGTGATTCTCCTTATCTGATTTTTCATTCAGACAAGGTGGTTCTGCGTACTAAACCTGGGTTCTTACCTAAGGTAGTCACTAACAAGAATATCAATCAAGAGATTGTTGTTCCATCATTGTGCCCTAACCCTTCCTCAAAGAAGGAACGACTTCTGCACAATCTGGACGTTGTCCGTGCCCTGAAATTTTATTTGCAGGCAACTAAGGATTTTCGTCAAACTTCTTCCTTGTTTGTCGTCTATTCTGGACAGAGGAGAGGTCAAAAAGCTTCGGCTACCTCTCTCTCTTTTTGGCTTCGTAGCATAATACGTTTAGCCTATGAGACTGCTGGACAGCAGCCTCCTGAAAGGATTACAGCTCATTCTACTAGAGCTGTGGCTTCCACTTGGGCCTTTAAGAATGAGGCCTCTGTTGAACAGATTTGCAAGGCTGCAACTTGGTCTTCACTTCACACTTTTTCAAAATTTTACAAATTTGACACTTTTGCTTCTTCGGAGGCTGTTTTTGGGAGAGAGGTTCTACAGGCAGTGGTTCCTTCCGTGTAAAGATCCTGCCTGTCCCTCCCGTCATCCGTGTACTTTTAGCTTTGGTATTGGTATCCCATAAGTAATGGATGACCCGTGGACTGACTACACTTAACAGGAGAAAACATAATTTATGCTTACCTGATAAATTCCTTTCTCCTGTAGTGTAGTCAGTCCACGGCCCGCCCTGTTTTTTACGGCAGGTCTAAATTTTAAATTAAACTCCAGTCACCACTGCACCCTATAGTTTCTCCTTTTTCGTTTGGTTTCGGTCGAATGACTGGGTATGACGTAGAGGGGAGGAGCTATATAGCAGCTCTGCTTGGGTGATCCTCTTGCACTTCCTGTTAGGGAGGAGATATAATCCCATAAGTAATGGATGACCCGTGGACTGACTACACTACAGGAGAAAGGAATTTATCAGGTAAGCATAAATTATGTTTTTTGTGAAAAATGCTTTCAGCTTCTATTTTATTAAGTCCCTTCATATATTTGAAGGTTTCTATCATGTCACCTCTTTCCCTTCTATCCTCTAAACTATACGTATTTAGATCAGAGTCTTTCTTTGTACGTTTTATATTTTAGACCATGAACCATTTTAGTAGCCCTCCTTTGGACAGCTTCTAGTTTATTTATATCTTTCTGAAGATATGGTCTCCAGAACTGTACACCGTATTCCAGATATGGTCTAACTAATGATCTGTAAAGTGGCATAAGAACCTTGCTATTTCTGCTACTAAAACCTCTTCCAATGCAACCAAGCATTTGACTGGCCTTGCTGGCTGCACTGCGGCATTGGGTACCAAATTTTAAATCATCTGAAATAATAATTCCGAAATCCCTTTCTTCTTTAATTACAGTCAGTAATGTACCATTGAGACTATAATTGGCCTTTGGGTTTTTGGATCCTATATGCATAATTTTGCTCTTGGTAATATTACATTTCAGTTCCCATTTATTTGACCAGTCCTCTAGTTTATTTTTTTTTTTATATATTATATTTTATTTCCAACAGAAAAAAAACACAAAAAACAAGAAAAAAAGAGTACAATTGTACAGGTGTGTTACCTTTTGCGCCACGCAGGGCCCCATAACCTATAATTAACTTAAATATAGACAATTCAATCTTTACTTGCAGATAATAAATCGTAAATGTTGGAGTTTTTCCTATATATTTTTTTTTTTTAAACACAGAACCAGACAAGCAAAAAAATAAGACATAATAAAAACTAAAAAAAAAAAAAAAAAAAAAAGGGAAACTCATTCTCTCTCTCCCCTACCCGCCCCTTGGGGTCCCGTCAGCACTGGAGTGTCCGCCTCCTCACTGATTCAAGCCTCATCCCATATCCACACTGTCCTCCAACCAAATACTTGGAAGGTGGCCTGCTAGGACTTGTGATTGAACATAAATGGAGTTTTTCAGTGGCCTGACCAGCGTCTTTTGAGTCTCCGCTGGGAAAGAAGTAATAAACACTTTCCAGTGTTAAATAAAAATAGCAAGTTGGGTTCTGTAGATTATACTGTTCAAATATAAACTGAGAAGTCAACTCACTCTTCAAAGATTTTATATTTGGGGCAGATTTGGCCTTCCATGTTTTTAGAATTAAATTACGTCCGACCAATATGATCTGGTTAATCATTTTATAGTTTCTAGGCGGATGCTGAGACTTCACCAAGAAAAATATTTCTAATGGTGATATCTCATATTGTATTATAAGCGTAGCTTTCATCCAATATATTATCTTGGCCCAAAATTGAGCTATTTTGGGACATATCCAGAAACAATGCAGCATGTCCGCCTTAGTTGCACTACATCTAGAACAGGTGATCGTTGAATTGTACCATTTAGATAGCTTTGCCGGCGTTAAATACACCTTTAAGGCCACTTTGATCTACGTTTCATGCCAAGTGGTCAGCACCCAACTTTTCTGAATTACCCTAAAGGTGTTCTTTACCATCTCAGCATCAATTTGTGGAAGAGATTTATCCCATAAAGATACTATATACTCTATTTGGGCTGAGGAAGGCTCAAGCATGAGAAGGGAATAAAATGGGGCAATAGAATAATCCCCTCTTTGAAAATTATTAATACTGCTTTGTACCTCACCAAGTGAACATTCTATCCTGTAATAGTTTATCTTCAGTTCCTGAATAAAATGTCTTAACTGTAAGTGAGCATAGAACTCTTTATTCGATAATCCGAACATATTACTCAATTCCCTGAAAGTAACTATCTCTTGATCCGAATTAAGAAGTTGTATCACATAACCGAGCCCTCGGTCTGCCCAGTCTCTAAAAACCTGCTCTGTGATACCTGGAGAAAAATTGGGATTCCCTATAATCGGTAAATATTTGGATACATAGGGTGAAACACCCAGATCCACACAATACTTTTGCCAGGCAGTTATTATGTTTTTAAAAGTTTCCATCATAAAAATTTGCGTTGGCAATGCGGTAATTGGGCAATGCAATATCGCATCTAGTCCTCTAGTTTATTAATATCACAGTTAATTTGAACTCTTTTCAACTCCTCCTGGAACATCTACCCTGTTACAAATTTTTGTATCATCAGCAAACAAGCAAACCTTCCCCTTAAGCCCACTTCCAATATCACTTATGAACATGTTAAACAAAACAGGCCCAAGAACTGACCCTTGGGGAACACCACTAGTAACTGATGCCTCATTTGAATGTACTCCATTAATTGAAACCCTCTGTCATCTATCTTTAAGCCAGCATTCTACCCACTTAACAATCTTAGCATCTATTCCAAGGCAATACATTTTGTGAATAAGTTTGTTGTGTGTGTGTGGGACGGTGTCATATGCTTTGCTAAAGTCTAGATATGCAACATCTACGGCTCCTCCCTGGTCTCTTATTTTAGTTACATGGTCAAAGAAATCAATTAGATTAGTCAGGCATGATCTTCCAGCAGTGAAACATGCTGTCCTTTGTCTTCTAAGTTGTTTGTCTGAATGAAAGATACAAGTCATTCCTTTATAAGAGTTTCCATTAATTTCCCTGCAATTGAGGTCAAACTGACTGGCCTATAGTTAGCAGAATCTTCCCTACTACCCTTTTTATGAAGAGGGACTACATTGGCAATTTTCCAGTCTTTTGGAACAACTCCTGTTAAAAGTGAATGATTAAATAAATCAGCTAATGGAGTAGCTATTACGCATCGAAGTTCTCTTAGAACCCTTGGATGAATATTATCTGGACCCACAGACTTATTATTATGTATGTATGTGTATATATATATATATATATATATATATATATATATATTATGTGTGTGTATATATATAGTATTTTCAAAATAGGACTGCACTCACTGGGTTTTTAGCATAAAAACTTATTTTATTGTGGTAACGTTTCGGAGTCCACAGACTCCTTCCTCAGGTTCTGGTCTGAGGAAGGAGTCTGTGGACTCCGAAACGTTACCACAATAAAATAAGTTTTTATGCTAAAAACCCAGTGAGTGCAGTCCTATTTTGAAAATACTGTGAATACTACTGACCTGGCACCCTGGTTGATGACTGGAGGAGATTGTGAGTGCAGATACACATGGTGTAGTAGGCTTTCCAAGCTGAACACACAGCTAGTAGTCAAATATCTAAGATTAGTGCCCTCCGGGTAGCAGATAGATCTTAAATGGATAATCCCACTGTAATAAATGTTACTTGGGCATCTAGATCTGGTTTTAAGTCCTTTTTAGTTAAGTTTAAACAGGAGCTCTAAAAGTCTGCAAACTCTCTTGTGCGATGCTGCCTCCTCCCCCCGTTTTTTTGTTTTTTTTAAACCAACTATCGGTATTGCTTGTGTGGCTTCTACTCTCTTTGGTGTAATAATTTATCTGAACAGATTTCAGATGCTTATGTTGAAGATTAACATTGTTTGAAAATTCTAAGGTCCACAAATCCTTTATTCTGTGATGCTATTGTTATTAGGATCAATAGCAAAAATATAGCTTTAACAGTTTTGACCAGAAGAACTTTGGCGCTTTAAATCTGGGTCAGCTTTCATGGTTTTGAATTCTAGACTATAATCCATTCCTTTTCAAGTAAAGATATTTTATTTGGGCCTTGTCTACATGCTTTAATCTATACCATGACTGGAGGTAAAGGAGATTTTCTTCATTCGGACAAGTAGTTTAAGGGAAATAACAGAGCTACTAATCTTTCGTTCCTTCCGTCAATCAAGGAACCAAGGATATCCTCTTTTACAAGAGGATTTCTGGAAATCTAATCCCAATTGGAACAAGGCTAAACCTTTAAAAGAGCCTTCCTCTACTACCAAGTCTGCATAAAGTTACTGCCCCGATCCAGTTCCTCTTCTGTTAGACGGCAGCTTATTCCTTTTTCAGAAGGCCTGGTCACAATCTGTACAAGATCCTTAAGGGGCTAAACTGTTTGTTAAAAGAAGAGATTTGGTTTAAGATCAAGGCCTTGCAGAGGAAGGCTTACCTGTTGTATGTACCAAAGGATCCTGTAAAGTTACAAGCCTTTTTCATTGTGTCCAGAATCTAGAACTCATGGGAGTGATAGTTCCAGCTCCCAAAGTTTAAAAAAAAAATATCTTGTGTACTCTTGTCTTTAAGAGTTCAGGGTTTCTCTGTGGCTCCATACCTGGACTATATCTTGGTACAAGAGCCATCTTTACTTTCAGCTTCATCTCATTCCAATTTTTTTTTTCTTCTTTGCAATCATGGCTTTAGAATTAACGTTTCAAAAAGTTCTCTATCTCCTCAAACCAGAGTCTCCTTTCTAGGAGTTGTTATAGACTCGATAACGAGACTTTCCTTGACAAATCAAGTGTAAAAGTTAAAGACAACATGTGTAGCGTTATGCATGGAAGTTTTTTTTTTTGGGATCCCACAAGGAATTCTCTACCTGGTAGCAAGAGAACAAGTCCATTTATCTGGTATTATATTTCTCTTGTAAGGTGTATCCAGTCCATGGATCATCCATTACTTGTGGGATATTCTTCTTCCCAACAGGAAGTTGCAAGAGGACACCCACAGCAGAGCTGTTATATAGCTTCTCCCCTAACTGCCATATCCAGTCATTCTCTTGCAACTCTCAACAAGCATGGAGGTAGTAAGAGAGAAGTGGTGAAATATAGTTAGTTTTTTCTTCAATCAAAAGTTTGTTATTTTAAAATGGTACCGGAGTTGTACTATTTTATCCCAGGCAGTATATAGAAGAAGAATCTGCCTGCGTTTTCTATGATCTTAGCAGCTTGTAACTAAGATCCATTGCTGTTCTCACATGTGACTGAGGAGAGAGGTAGCTTCAGCGGGAGAATGGTGTGCAAGTTATCCTGCTATGAGGTATGTGCAGTTAATAATTTTTTCTAGAGATGTAAATGCTAGAAAATGCTGCTGATACTGGATTTATGTAAGGTAAGCCTGGATACAGTGATTTAATAGCGACTGGTATCATGCTTACTTTTAGAGGTAATACTCTTATAATTTTGCAATATAAAACGTTTGCTGGTATGTTTAAGCACTTTTATATATGCTTTGGTGATAAAACTTTATTGGGGCCTAGTTTTTTCCACATGGCTGGCTTAAATTTTGCCTAGAAACAGTTTCCTGAGGCTTTCCACTGTTGTAGCATGAGTGGGAGGGGCCTAATTTAGCGCTTTTTTGCGCAGTTAAAATTACAGACTGAGACATCCAGCTTCCCTCAGGAGTCCCCTGAATGCTATAGGACATCTCTAAAGGGCTCAAAGGCTTTCCAAAGTCGTTTATTGGGGAAGGTAGGGCCACAGCAGAGCTGTGGCAGTTGTTGTGACTGTTAAAAAACGTGTTTTTGATCCGTTTTTGAGCTAAGGGGTTAATCATCCATTTGCAAGTGGGTGCAATGCTCTGTTAGCTTATTATACACACTGTAAAAATGTTGTTTGATTTACTGCCTTTTTTCACTGTTTTTCAAATTCTGACAAAATTTGTTTCTCTTAAAGGCACAGTACCGTTTCTTATATTGCTTGTTAACTTGATTTAAAGTGTTTTCCAAGCTTGCTGGTCTCATTGCTAGTCTGTACAAACATGTCTGACATAGACGAAACTCCTTGTTAATTATGTTTAAAAGCCATGGTGGAACCCCCTCTTAGAATGTGTACCAAATGTACTGATTTCAATTTAAGCAATAAAGATCATATTCTGTCTTTTAAAAAATGTATCACCAGAGTAATCTGACGAGGGGGAAGTTATGCCGACTAACTCTCCCCACGTGTCAGATCCTTTGACTCCCGCTCAAGGGACTCATCCTCAAATGGTGCCAAGTACATCTAGGGCGCCCATGGCGTTTACTTTACAACACATGGCGGCAGTCATGGATAATACACTGTCAGCGGTATTAGCCAGACTACCTGAATTTAGAGGAAAGCGAGATAGCTCTGGAGTTAGACGAAATACAGAGCATACTGACGCTTTAAGAGCTATGTCTGATACTGCCTCACAATATGCAGAAGCTGAAGGAGAGCTTCTTTCTGTGGGTAATGTTTCTGACTCAGGGAAGATGATGCAACCTGATTCTGATATTTCTACATTTAAATTTAAGCTTGAACACCTCCGCGTGTTACTCAGGGAGGTTTTAGCTGCTCTGAATGACTGTGATACAATTGCAGTGCCAGAGAAATTGTGTAGACTGGATAAATACTATGCAGTGCCGGTGTGCACTGATGTTTTTCCAATACCTAAAAGGTTTACAGAAATTATTACTAAGGAATGGGATAGACCAGGTGTGCCGTTCTCTCTCTCTCCCTCCTATTTTTATAAAAATGTTTCCAATAGACGCCACCACACGGGACTTATGGCAGACAGTTCCTAAGGTGGCGGGAGCAGTTTCTACTCTAGCAAAGCGTACTACTATCCCTGTCGAGGACAGTTGTGCTTTCTTAGATCCAATGGATAAAAAGTTAGAGGGTTACCTTAAGAAAATGTTTATTCAACAAGGTTTTATCCTATAGCCCCTTGCATGCATTGCTCCTGTCACTGCTGCTGCGGCGTTCTGGTTTGAGTCTCTGGAAGAGGATTTACAGGTAGCGACTCCATTGGATGACAAACTTGACAAGCTTAGAGCACTTAAGCTAGCCAATTCTTTTGTTTCTGATGCCATTGTTCATTTGACTAAATTAACGGCTAAGAATTCTGGTTTTGCTATCCAGGCGCGCAGAGCGCTATGGATTAAATCATGGTCAGCTGACGTTACTTCAAAGTCTAAGCTGCTTAACATTCCCTTCAAGGGGCAGACCCTATTCGGACCTGGTTTGAAGGAGATTATTGCTGATATCACTGGAGGAAAAGGTCATGCCCTTCCTCAGGATATGTCCAAATCAAGGGCCAAACAGTCTAATTTTCGTGCCTTTCGAAATTTCAAGGCAGGTGCGGCATCAACTTCCTCTAATGCAAAACAAGAGGGAACTTTTGCTCAGTCCAAGACGGTCTGGAGACCTAACCAGACCTGGAACAAAGTTAAGCAGGCCAAAAAGCCTGCTGCTGCCTCTAAGACGGTATGAAGGAATGGCCCCCTATCCGGTAACGGATCTAGTAGGGGGCAGACTTTCGCTCTTCGCCCAGGCGTGGCCAAGAGATGTCAAGGATCCCTGGGCGTTGGAAATTATATCCCAGGGATATCTTCTGGACTTCAAAGCTTACACAAAGATCATCATCGGTTTCTCAGGTTTGCCTTCCTAGACAGGCATTACCAGTTTGTAGCTCTTCCCTTTGGTTAGCTACAGCCCCAAGAATTTTTACGAAGGTTCTGGGGTCGCTTCTGGCGGTCCTAAGGCCGCGGGGCATAGCAGTGACCCCTTATTTAGACGACATCCTGATTCAGGCGTCAAACTTTCAAATTGCCAAGTCTCATACGGACATAGTGTTGGCATTTCTGAGGTCGCATGGGTGGAAGGTGAACGAGGAAAAGAGTTCTCTATCCCCACTCACAAGAGTTTCCTTCCTAGGGACTCTGATAGATTCTGTAGAAATGAAAATTTACCTGACGGAGTCCAGGTTATCAAAACTTCTAAATTCCTGCCGGGTTCTTTATTCCATTCCTCGCCCTTCGGTGGCTCAGTGCATGGAAGTAATCGGCTTAATGGTAGCGGCAATGGACATAGTGTCGTTTGCACGCCTACATCTCAGACCGCTGCAACTATGCATGCTCAGTCAGTGGAATGGGGATTACACAGATTTGTCCCCTCTACTAAATCTGGACCAAGAGACCAGGGATTCTCTTCTCTGGTGGCTATCTCGGGTCCATCTGTCCAAAGGTATGACCTTTCGCAGGCCAGATTGGACAATTGTAACAACAGATGCCAGCCTTCTAGGTTGGGGTGCAGTCTGGAACTCCCTGAAGGCTCAGGGATCGTGGACTCAGGAGGAGACGCTCCTTCCAATAAATATTCTGGACTTGAGAGCGATATTCAATGCTCTTCAGGCTTGGCCTCAGTTAGTAACTGAGGTTCATCAGATTTCAGTCTGACAACATCACGACTGTGGCTTACATCAACCATCAAGGGGGAACAAGGAGTTCCCTAGCGATGTTAGAAGTCTCAAAGATAATTCGCTTGGCAGAGATTCACTCTTGCCACCTATCAGCTATCCATATCCCAGGTGTAGAGAACTGGGAGGCGGATTTTCTAAGTCGTCAGACTTTTCATCCGGGGGAGTGTGAACTCCATCCGGAGGTGTTTGCACAATTGATTCATCGTTGGGGCAAACCAGAACTGGATCTCATGGCGTCTCGCCAGAACGCCAAGCTTCCTTGTTACGGATCCAGGTCCAGGGATCCCAAGGCGACGCTGATAGATGCTCTAGCAGCGCCCTGGTCTTTCCTCTGCTCCCTCTTCTGATTGCCAAGATCAAGCAGGAGAGAGCATCGGTGATCTTGATAGCGCCTGCGTGGCCACGCAGGACCTGGTATGCAGATCTAGTGGACATGTCATCCTTTCCACCTTGGACTCTGCCGTTAAGACAAGACCTTCTACTGCAAGGTCCTTTCAATCATCCAAATCTAATTTCTCTGAGACTGACTGCCTGGAGATTGAACGCTTGATTTTATCAAAGCATGGCTTCTCCGAGTCAGTCATTGATACCTTAATACAGGCGCGAAAGCCTGTCACCAGGAAAATTTACCATAAGATATGACGTAAATATCTTTATTGGTGTGAATCCAAGGGTTACTCATGGAGTAAGGTCAGGATTCCCAGGATATTATCCTTTCTCCAAGAAGGTTTGGAAAAAGGATTGTCAGCTAGTTCTTTAAAGGGACAGATTTCTGCCCTGTCTATTCTTTTGCACAAGCGTCTGGCAGATGTTCCAGACGTTCAGGCATTTTGTCAGGCTTTAGTTAGAATCAAGCCTGTGTTTAAACCTGTTGCTCCGCCATGGAGCTGAAATCTGGTTCTTAAAGTTCTTCAAGGAATTGCGTTTGAACCTCTTCATTCCATAGCTCGTAGAGTCTCAGAGTTATCTGCTTTACAATGTGATTCTCCTTATCTGATCTTCCATGCGGATAAGGTAGTCCTGCGTACCAAACCTGGGTTTTTACCTAAGGTGGTATCCAACAAGAATATCAATCAAGAGATTGTTGTTCCATCTTTGTGTCCTAATCCTTCTTCAAAGAAGGAACGTCTATTACACAATCTGGACGTGGTTCGTGCTTTAAAGTTTTACTTACAAGCTACTAAAGATTTTCGTCAAACATCTGCTTTGTTTGTTGTCTACTCTGGATAGAGGAGAGGTCAAAAGGCTTCGGCAACCTCTTTCTTTTTGGCTAAGAAGCATAATCAGCCTCCTGAAAGGATTACAGCAGCCTCCTGAAAGGATTACAGCTCATTCTACTAGAGCTGTGGCTTCCACATGGGCCTTTAAAAATGAGGCTTCTGTTGAACAGATTTGCAAGGCGGCGACTTAGTCTTCGCTTCATACTTTTTCAAAATTCTACAAATTTGATACTTTTGCTTCTTCGGAGGCTATTTTTGGGAGAAAGGTTTTACAGGCAGTGGTACCTTCCATTTAAGTACCTGCCTTGTCCCTCCCTTCATCCATGTACTTTGGTATTGGTATCCCACAAGTAATGGATGATCCGTGGACTGGATACACCTTACAAGAGAAAACATAATTTATGCTTACCTGAAATGTATTTCTCTTGTGGTGTATCCAGTCCACGGCCCGCCCTGTCATTTTACGGAAGGTAATTTTTTAATTTAAACTACAGTCACCACTGCACCCTATGGTTTCTCCTTTCTCTGCTTGTTTTCGGTCGAATGACTGGATATGGCAGTTAGGGGAGGAGCTATATAGCAGCTCTGCTGTGGGTGTCCTCTTGCAACTTCCTGTTGGGAAGGAGAATATCCCACAAGTAATTGATGATCCGTGGACTGGATACACCACAAGAGAAATAAATTTATCAGGTAAGCATAAATTATGTTTTCGTCCGTCCAACCTGGACAATAATCAAGACAGATGCAAGTATCTTGCGTTAAGGTGTATTATGGCGGTGCAGGAGAGCACATGGAGTTTTGGTCTCTTTAGGATGCGAGGTTAATAATAAATATATTAAAACTCTGTGCTATCTTCTGGACTTTTCAGAGATGGCCTCTCCTGAAAGAAGATACTTATCTGTGTTTCAAGCCAGTCAAGGTCACATCGGTGGGGTACATCAATCTCCAAGGGGAAACACACCATTTTCTAGTGATGAATTAAGTCTTTGGTATTCTGTCTTTGGCAGAGAGCAATTCATATATTTCAGGTGTGAAAAATTGGTAAGAGGATTGAGTCGTCATTCCCTTCATCGGGGGGACTTGTCTTTAGATCAAGAAGTGTTCACTCAGATTGTAGAATCATGGGGACTACCAAAGATAGAACTGATAGCTTCTCATTTGAACAACAAAGTTCACAGATACTTTACAAGATTCAGTGATCCGCAGGAGGTGTTTAGTAGATGCTCTAGTAGCTTGCTGGTCATTTTATCTTGCTTATATTTTTCCTACAACGGTTATGCTTCCCAGAGTGATAGCTCAAACCAAAAAAGAGCAATCATCCGTATTTTTGAATGTTCCATAGCTTGGTTTACAGATCTGGTTCTGATGTTTAGCTGTCCTCTATTATTTTTTCACTAAGGCACAACCTATTTCAAGGTCGGTCCCTTCTATCATCAAGAGTCTCAACTTAGAGGGACGTAAAACCCAAATCCTTTTCTTTCATGTTTCAGAAAGAGCATGACGTTTTAAACAACTTTCCAATTTAAATCTTTTATCTAATTTGTTTTGTTCTCTTAATATACTTTGTTTAAAAGGATACCTATGTAGACTCGGAAGCTGCTGATTGGTTGCTGCACATAAATGCCTCGTTATTGGCTGACAAAATGCATTAACTAGCTCCAAGTAGTGCATTGCTGTTTCTTCAATAAAGGATACCAAGAGAATAAAGCAAATAAGATGATTGCATTAACGAAAATTTTTGAGTTTCATGTCCCTTAAAAGCCTTGGAGATTGAATGCCTAATTTTTAGGCAGAGAGGTTTTGTCAGTTAAAGGGATAATCAAAATTAAACTTAACATGCTCTATCCGAGACATGTATTTTAAGACTCTTTTAAATTCACTTATTTTCAAATGTGCTTCTTTCTCTTAGTATGCTTTGTTGTAAAATAATACGCACATATCCTACACTAGTGGAAGCTAGCTGTTGATTGGTGCCTGCACAAATTTGTCTCTTGTGATTGGCTTACTAGAAGTGTTCAGCTAGCTGTCAGTAGTGCAATATTGTTCCTTCAGCAAAAGATAACAAGAGAATGAAGCAAATTTGCTAATATAAATAAATTGGAAAGTTGTTTAAAATTGCAGGTTCTTTCCAAATGGAGAGAGATTTTTTTTTTTTTGGTTTTCCTGTCCCTTTAACCCCTTTTGGTCGTTATGCCCTTAAGGACAGTGGTGTTACTATCGTTGGTGGGTGGGAGCAATAGCAGGAAGGGGGGTGGGGGGCCCATCGCCGGTGCATGTCCCGGGTCATGTCCCGGGTCATGTCCCGGGTCATGTCCAAGAGCGTGCACAGAGGTGGTGGGCGGGGCTCGGGAGCGCATGTGTGTGTGCGCACGATAATCAAATTAATACTGCAGCTGAAGGAGGGAAAAGGAGAGGGAGGGGGAAAACATTTTTGGAAAGGGATCCAGGAGGGGGAGGGGGTAGAGTATTGGGGGAGGGGGAGCTACATTACAGAAAATAAGGGATTATATATTTTTTTTTACAAAAAAGGGCAAATTTGTAAGCAAACTGGGTAATGGCAGAAAGCTGCCAGTACCTAAGATGGTGGCCAATAGGTCGAGGGGGGAGGCTTAGACAGCTGGTTGGGGGATCCTACACTTGATAAAAAATAAAAAATAAATGTTTTTTTTTATTTTATTTTTTTTATGAATGATTTTTTGAGAAAATGATAGGCCAACATACATAGGAATCAAACAAGACCACATAGTAATACAGACCATGCATATGATTTATAAATGAAATATAATTATAATTAACAGTAAGTATGTTAAGAGGAATAAGACCAAAATGAGTAGAGACGGTGAATACTAATTATATATAAAATCACAGAACAATTGCGACTGCCAACCTTCAGTTGTAAACTAATCAGACATGTCTTATTCTATATAATCATTTCTCATTTTCGATTTTATACCTCATAGTTCAATATCTCTCGCCGATTATTAGGGGATAAAATAAAAAAAAGGGAGGAGGGAGGGGAAGAAGAGGGGGGGAGGTGGCAGTGGAAATTATCTAAATGTCTCAGTTGGGGAATTTCTCTATCCAAGGTGTAATAATATGTGTCTACTTTATCTAGAACCGAATATGAGTATGATTCCATCCGCAAGAGAAAGTTTACCGTTGCAATGATTTGTGAGATGGAAGGGGGTGATTTTTGCTTCCAAGCTTTTGCAATTTCAAGCTTAGTGGACATAAGCAGATAAATGGTTAGGGATTTTTGGCAGGGGGATAATACCGGGAAGTCTAGATGGAGGAGGCATGTTTGTGGGTTAAGTG